>NC_056729.1:1736813121-1736955621 GCF_019279795.1 Protopterus annectens | reverse complement strand
AGTGTAAGAATGGAATAACAGAGGTCCCAGTCATGGATAATCTGTGGAGTGTATCCTGTGGATTATTCCTTGTGGAAGTATCTTTTTCAAAGCTGAACGTAGGCTATTGGGAGGCCTGCAACCTTAAAAGTTTAATTTGTGATCTAGGAGAGACATGTAGCCAGGGGACTCTTTTTAATCATAAGACAGATTGCAACCTTAAAGCTATCTGTGAACTTGGACACTGTTACGTAGGTTTTGATTGTTTTATTTTTTTGAATTTGAATAAAACTGGGTTTTAGATATAGCCTGCTTCCAGTGTTTCTTGGATTTACAATAGACAAACACGAGCGCTTGTACACACATGCATACACATGCACAAACACACACACTCGCTGTGTATTAATGAATAATATTAGTAGTTTAAAAAACACTTTGGTCTCCACTGAAAATATACTACTACCCTTGCTGGACTGATTCAGTCAGCAAAGGGCAAATAAATAAAAAAATAAAAAATAAAAAAAAATGTATGTGCAAGAACAATATTATGTATACATATGTAATGGGGACTGAACCGGATCACAAGATTTCATCACCATAAATGTGAAGTTCTGGCCAAGTCACGTGACACATATCCTTTAGGTTAGGTTAGGTGAGGTTAGTACTAGGCTAACTGCCCTTTTGGGCCATTTGAAGCCTTGCCAGTTACCCCATGTGAGAATCAAACCCTGCATCTTGTGTCTTTAAGGTAAGCACCTTAACCATTATGTCATCCTCCCACCCCTAAGCTGCTATTTTATGATATACACTAAGAAACAAACCTTTAAAAATCTGTCAACTGACATGAATTTCATTAAACAAACACCTTGCCTATATCAAACTTTGAGGACCTCAGAAATGACTTCCAACCCTATTTTTTAAAAAAATTATAATGTCAGGATACTGCTTGCAAAGTCAGAACCCTGGATTCTCAAAAGTTTTCACAGCATGCATGATTAGTGTAAGGGCCTGGAAAATTTGCCAATATGGCGACCAAGTAATCCATGTACGTGCTGGTTTGACATGTGCGAGCGCTCTAGCACTAGTGCTGCACATTCCCAGCCCCATATGCAAATCACCCCATTTACAGGTGAAACCCATGCAAATGAGGTAAATCTACCTTCCAGGAATCAGGAATCAAGGTGTGCAGGACTAGCATAATATTCAGCAATGTACTTGGTTAGTAACCGAGTACGGTACTGCAAAATACAAAACGGAGCTATGACGACTCCAAATAAAGGCTGCATATAAATAATGAAACATACCAATGGCCAAGTAGAAGACCCTTGGCATTGCAAACAATGCAAAATGTACAAAAATATAACTATTATGATATGCCCTCCAATCACGGCCGTTGTAGCATAGGGCAGAGGCACACAAATGGAATTGTGGGGAAATAAGAAAATAAACCAAAAAAAAAGCAATCTAATTAAAATCAGTATTCCAAATAAATTCCAACAAATACGGTCCAGGTGACACAGGAAGATGGTAATAAAACGGTCTTTTTTATTCAAAATTCACCACAAGTGCTTTCACCCTGACTCAATTGCAGGGCTTTTTCAAGTATAAAGGAAACACAAAATGCTCCTCATATTTAACTTCTCCTAGATAAAAAGTGCGCCAAAATTTTTAAAGCTATATTACACTAATTACATTTACATCATAAAATGTTCACAAAATCCATAGTAAAATCCCTTCCCAACAATCAACGTAAGTACACATAAAAAACTTATAAAAAACAGTTTTATACAAATTGAAATATACACATATTACTAAATATTGTCCCCCAATATCAAGATCAAAAGACATACTGGGAAAAACCCACTAATTAGAAATACATAAAACTTCTCAGACCTCCTAACAAGATATGGTTTAATGGAAATATGGTCATTTAATCCTGGAGGTTGGGTTGCGTTTAATTTTATTTGCCAGTAAGTCTCCATACAGCAAAGCCAATTGTCCAAGTCCCCATACATTGGGTCTATTTGAACTTGTTCCAAGATGCCAAAAAGAAACCCAGGGTGAGTTTGTTCCATATGTAAGTGTCTATACAATGCACTATTTAAATTCTTTTCCCTAATGTTATAGCTATGCTTATAAATATGTTTGTTAAGTGCCCTTTCTGATTTTCCTACATAAAACTGGGGCAACCCTTACACAAAACCAGGTAAACTATACCTTTAGTAGTACAGTTACCCTTTCTAAACCACACACTATTCTTCGCTACATTACCTAAGGTGACATTTGCTTTTTCACAAATATAAAAAGAAAGTCACCTGTACTGGGTAAAGTACCCTGGAACAACGTAGGCAGCGAAGGATATCTGGAGTTTGTGCCTTTGGTGTAACCTTGGAACTTTCTTGCTACTGTTTTTCACAAATATATTTACAATACCCGCATCTTCCACATTTTCTTGTGCCTTGATTCTCAAAAGAACTAGTCATGTTGTTATTCTTCTCAAAAAGCCTTTTTAAGTTGGTCCCTGTTTTAAAAACAAACATAGGATTCACCCCTACCTTACTTACAATATCTTTATTAAATTTCAACATTTTCCAATTCCTTTTCACTAATTTTTGAATCTCCCTAGAAGCAAAACTATGCTGTAGAACCAATGCTTTCCCAAAAACTTGGTCACCAGTATTCTTTTCAATGATTGTATCTTGTGACAGATTACCTAAAAAGGGAAGGTATCTTACACCCCACCTCGCTGTGACCTCACTTACAACCTCTTCAATCAGGTTAATAGGGTAACCTCTCAATTTAAATAACTCAGAAATAAATTCAACTTCAAGTAAGACGTCTACTCTTTTTTGGCACACTTTTTATCTAGGAGGAGTATTTTGTGTTTCCTTTGTACTTGAACAAGCCCTGCAATTGAGTCAGGGTGAAAGTGCTTATGGTGAATTTTTAATAAAAAAGACCATTTTATTACCATCTTCCTGTGTCGCCTGGACCGTATTTGTTAGAATTTATTTGGTACTGTTTATATGGTTATTCCACTGGTTTTAAAATCAGTATTCTGCCATGCAAGTCAATGACAAGCAAAAGACAACCTGGCCAGTGAGTAATGGTTGCTAAGGGGGGAGGCACAGTGTGACACATGTAACTATGCATTAGCAGGCAATTCAATGCAAATGAGGGTAAGGGTAGTGAATCCTGTTTTTCCCCCAGCATGTGGGGCAGGTCCCAACAGTGTATGAGTATGAACAGCTGAGTGCAAGACTACGAGGTAGGTGACATCACGTGTGGGAATGTCAGGCATACTGTCAGCAGATTGGAGTCCTGTGGCTCGGGGTTGCATCCAGCTTAGCACAGCAAAGCCAGGAGGCATGTCTAAACCTGCCCAGCAAGTGTAAGTGGGTGTGCGCACTGCGCAATGGGATGTACAGGAATATAAAGGAAGTGAACCCAGGAAATAGCAGCAGTGTGCACATTGGAGTACACCAATTGTGCTGCGCACCCCTGGGATGAATTAGAAGGGCAATGGGAAGGGAAAGTAGCAGTAGGAAGTTAATCAAGGGGTTCTAGGTTGTGATGGCTAGGAAGTCAGAAACTAATAGGTTCATAGGTTAGTACTAGGCTAACTGCCCTCATAGGCCATTTTAAGCCTAGCCAATTACCCCATGTGAGAATAAAACCCTGCACCTTGTGTTTCTAAGAGAAGCACCTTAACCATTATGCCAACCTCCCCCCTCATTATGCCAATCTCTGAATTATATCCAAAAATAATGGGTCTATATTACACCACTGAACACTTAAAAAAGCGAATGATGATTAATCGACCCCATGTAAGCAAAAGCTTTGGCATAAAATATGTGGTTAACACTAATTATTAATTAAAAAACAGCACTTAGCCTTTAATTATAAATGTAGATGTTAAACTGTTATACATTCTTAAAAAGCAAAAGGCATAGAGGCACAATTTTGAATTAGCTCCTTTGTATTCTATTAGAATTAATAAACATTATTCATCAATATTTACACTTGGATTAGTACCATCTTTGGATATAAAGTAAACAGAAATGTGTAGGGTATACCCAGTGGTCTCAATAAATTCTTTAAAAGAAGTGCTTTTAATGTATTCAACTGCAGTTATATGTGGATTAGAGACTCTAAATTGTCAGCAGATGTGAGTGTGTGCACGCAGTATGGAAGAACAACTGCATCAGTAATGTGTATGCAATCAAAAGATAAGAACGGTAGTACACCGGTATGGCGTAGCCAGCACGATAGGTAAGACTACTGACTGAAATAGACTACAGGACATACCAGTACAGTCCTAGCAAATGTGTACAACTGTCAGGTGGGTCCCCCCACCCCACATAGAAATATAGTAACAGTCAGGTGCGCCCCCCCCCCCCCAATCCTGTATAGAAACATAGAAATAGTCAGGTGTACCCTCCGCTACGCAGACATGTAACAGTCAATGCCAAATGATCGGTGGATACCCTGCAGACACAGCATGCTACCTGTCAGTGTACAATACAAAGGTCAGCTGTGCTGTACAAACCACTAGACATGCTCCACACATGCAAAACAGACGGCCATACTGGGCATGCTCACACACAGAGAAATGAAGGCAATGTCAGTCATGAACATACTGGAAGGAATACTGGGCATGCTCACCCACTTAATGAATGCCATGTATGCAAACACCAGTGGACCAGACACATTCAGTGGTTGTAATTGTTACTGCAGACACATGTCAGTATGCACCACTCATGCCTTGCACACACAATGGGTAGGAATACAGACATATTTTGCGTTTTGCGTTTGGTATCTGCCTTTCCTGTAACTAGTGTAATCCAGGTACAGATTTGCTGTATCCAGGACTGTATGTAAGCTTCTGAGCCCCCCCTAAGCCCTTCTGTGTTGGAGAGAAGCCTTCTAGCTTATCAGTGGGAGTGGTAAGCACTAGGTAACCTATCTACCACAGGAGGAGTGATTTCTGGCCCAGAAATTATACTTTATTGGTTGGTTGGGAAGCTTTTCCACCTCTTTCAACCTTCTGATTTAAAAGCCTGTGTTTGCGCTTGTTTTCTACCTTTCCTGTTACTAGTCAAGTCCAGGTACAGATTTGCTGTATCCAGGACTCTTTGCAAGCTTTTGAGCCCCCCCCCAAGACATTCCATGTGGAAAGAAGCCTTCTAGCTTATCAGTGGGAGTGGTAAGAATCAGGTAGCCTATCTACCACAAGAGGAGTGGTCCTTGGCCCAGAAATTTTAGCTATTAGCTGTTTGAGCAGTTTTTTCCATCTCTTTCAACTTTCTGGTTTGAAAGCCGCACCTGTGCCTGTTTCCCACCTTTCCTATAACTAGCCTAGTCTGGTTACAGAGTTGTATCCAGGATTGTTAGTAAGCTTCTGAGCCCCCAAGCCTTTCTGTGTTGTAAGAAAGCCTTCTAGCTTATCAGTGGGAGTGGTAAGTACTAGATAGCCTCTCCTCCATGGGAAGAGTGAATTTTGGCCCAGAAATTGTAGTTTATTTTGCCGTTTGGGCAGTTATCCATCTCTTTCAACTTGCTGGCTTCAAAGCCTATGTTTGTACTTGTTCCTCACCTTTCCTGTAACTAGTCTAGTCCAGGTACAGATCTGCTGTATTCCAGGACTCCTTGTAAGCTTCTGAGCCCCCTAAAACTTTTTGTGTGGAGGGAAGCCTTCTAGCTTATCAGTGGGAGTGGTAAGCATTAGGTAGCCTATCTACCACAAGAGGAGTGGTTCCTGGCCCAGAAAATGTGGCTATTGGCAGTTTGGGCAGTTTTTTTCATCTATTTCAACTTTCTGGTTTAAAAGCTGCACTTGCACTTGTTTCCCACCTTTCCTGTAACTAGCCTAGTCCAGATACAGAGTTGCTGTATCCAGGACTGTTAGTAAGCTTCTGAGCCCCGCAACCCTTTCTGTATTGGAGGAAAGCCTTCTAGCTTATCAGTGGGAGTGCTAAGCACTAGGTAGCCTGTCAACCACGAGAGGAGAGGTTCTTGGCCCAGAAATTGTAGTTTATTGACCATTTGGACAGTCTGTCCATCTCTTTCAACTTTCTGGTTTAAAAGACCACATCTGCGCTTGTTTCCCATCTTTCCTGTAACTAACCTACTGGGTAGCACTAGAAAGCCTTAAACTGATACAAGCCTTCTAGCTTAGGAGAGAGACTTTGGAGTGATTAAGTATCAGTTTTCTGTACTTTCTTGCTGTACTTAACTGTTTTCTGCCTAAACACAGATTTTCCAGCATTTATTGAGATTTAAAAGCTTATTTTTTTTCACATATTCTACTTATTTGACTGCCTGCACTTTTAAAAAGTTGTTTTTTGTTTAAATAATTTGTTTAACTGTTGTAGGCTACACATTAAATTGCGATAGCGTTTTCTGATCATTTGTAGTCATTTAAAGCTGTTTTAAGTGTATTTTTACTGTTTTTGCCTTATCTTTTCAAAAAAACAAAAAAAAATCCTTGTTTCCCACCTTTCTAAGCTAGTATAGTCCAGTTTTCAGGCTAGTGCTGCATTCAGGGCTGTGATACTAGTTTCTGAGTTGCCCATACCTTACTTGGATAGAAGGAAGTTTCTCTGTTCACCTGTGAGAGAGGGGAGTTTTGAGCAACCTATCTGTCCCTGGAGGACTGGTTCCAGCCCAGGCGTTAGTAATTTATTGGCCATTTTGGACTAATTTCTATCTCTTTGATTTCCCTACTATAAAAAACGCATTTGCATGGTTTTGCACACCAGGCAGTGCCGGTTAGCTATGGTTAAATTATTCCCGGCTCCACTAAGTCTCATCTTCAGTTTTTCCCCTTTAAACTAGTCTAACTCTCAACCTAAGCACTCAAAAAGCATCTTACAGCCCAGCACTTGCTCAGACCTAATAGCAAGCACTAATATAGTCTGACACTGATTTCCTGGCAGGGAAAGGCTCTTTATTCACCCCTCACCAACCAAATGAATAAGTAGCTCACCCTACTATTCAGGCATGACCAAAGGGCAACTTCAGGTGCACTCTCCAGTCCAGCCGGTGAATCTGGGTATCCTGAGGCAATGTTACAACTGCCTCATGTACACAGACAACCCTCTCCTCCTACCACAAAACACTAACATATGCGAGAGATGCAATTATACAGCCAAACTGGAAGCTAAGCTGTCTCCACCCAAGACTGGAACAGACAGTCAAGAGGAGAAGGTTAAAACTTGCACCACAACTCCAGCCACACACAAACCTACTAAAACAGCACTGGCAAAAAATGCACATAAATACACAAAATCATACTCAGAGGCTATAAATAAAAGCCTGCAAAAGTATCAGAAAACTCCAAAGCAGACACCCAAACAACCTGCACTTCCTGTCACAAACCAGACAATACATAAAACACAACATCAGTGTACCGCACAATCACAGCCCTTAAGGTGAAATAACATACCTAACACACTAGTAAGGTGTGGAGCATTTCTCCCCGGGCCTCCGCTGAAAACAGGCTCTATGGAACCTAGTCGGACATTCCCGGTCAACAAATGTTAAATTAAATAAAATAAATAAATAAAATAGTAATAGGTGACTCTATAGTCAGGCACACTGACGTCCCACTCACTAGGCTGGACAAGCAGAAGGTTACTGTTAGCTGCCTGTTGGGAGCCAGAATCCTCCACATAACACAAGCACTCAGATCACTCAGGAATAAGTAAAAATATGACTCTGTCATTGTTCATGTTGGTGTTAATGACCTGAGATGTACCTCCCTGGACTACATGAAAAGAGACATGGAAGAGCTCTCTGATCATGTAGCTCTGGTTGGTACGACCCTGACCCTGAGTAGCATCCTGCCCTCACCAAGAATGATACCTCAGTATAAAAAAAAAAATGATCAATTTCAACAATTGGCTAAGCTTCTGGTGTCATTCAAAGGGGATCCAGTGTCTGTCAGCCTGGTACGACAAGCTTGACAAGCCACGTTGTTTCACAAGAGTTGGCTTGCACCTGTCACCCCTAGGCTTTTGAATACTGGCCAAGGCTCTTGCTGCCCCCATAGTGCCTTTTTTAGGCAAGGCTCAAAAGTCAAACCCACCACTGTAAACAGCACAATTAACAAAAAACTGAGGGTTATGCTACTCAACGCCAGGAGTTTAAATCTCAAAATGCACATGCTCAAAGCACTTCTCAGTATGGAAAATGTTGACATCTGTGCAGTAACTGAAACCTGGTTCAAGGTTCCAGAGAGCAAACCAGCACTACTGGGCCACACCTCATACCACACGTTTCAGCCACAGAACACAGACCGAAACACAAAAGGAGGGGGTGTATCCATATTCATCAAGGATACCTACACTTCCAGGTTAGTGGATCAGCATGATACCTCTGAGATCATCCATGTGCAACTAACATCGGGAAAATCTGCAATGCAAATTGTGGCCTGCTACAGATCACCCTCCATGACCCAGGACCAAAATTCCACCTTTCTGGAGAAACTGGAAAACATGAAGGTCCTACCAAACACCCTGATACTGGGTGATTTCAATTACCCTACCATTCACTGGGAAGACTACTTGAGTACAAATTCCCAGGCCCAGCGCTTCCTGGAATTCATCAACTCAAATGCCCTGGATTAGCTGGTAAACTCCCCCTACCAGAGGTGAAAACATATTTTACCTGGTCAGCACCAACATGGGCGACAGGTGTTCCACACTGCAGGTTAACCTGTCACTGGTTAGATAAGACCATAAACTAATCACTCTGGATGTCCACACCCAACTAAGGAAACCACAGTAAAAAACTTTTCTAAAGCAAACTTCACCTTACTTAAGACAGAGGTGGCAAGTTTCACAGCCCTCACGCTAAAGGATAACACTGCCCAAGATGCAGAAACCTTTACAAATGCACTCTATGAGCACCTTCAAGTAAGCATGGATCATGCCATCCCTAGCAAAACCAAGACTCACTCTTCTAAGAGAAGGAAACCAGTTTGGTGGACCCTGCAACAAACAGGGCACGCAATAGAAGGAGGAAACTAGTTCAGAAAAAAAGCAAATCCCAAGAAGGAAAGACATCCCTGATCAGTATCAGTAAGAAACTGAGGTCCCTCATGAAATCATCCAAGGCTAACTTCAAAAGAAAAATAGCCAAGGATTCAAAAGATAACAACAAGGCCTTCTTTAGCTATGTTAAGAATCTAAGTGGCAACTCACAGATATGCACTGAACTAGTGCAAAATAGCACAAAATATACTGAACCTACTGATATTGCCAACATCCTAGCAGAAAGATTCAGTGCAAACTTCACCCCCCTCATGCCTCCAAAAGGGCCCACAACAATACTGGAAAAGTGTAGTGTCCCAAAAATCACAGACACACAGGTGAAAAAAGCCCTTTCAAAAGCCAAAAACTCAGCATCAATGGGACCAGATAGTGTCCCAGGCTGCATCTTGCACAAACTACAGAACAAACTAACCCCCCACCTAAACACGCTGTTCAACCTCAGCATCTCCACAGGCTATGTGCCCATAGAATGATGCACAGCAATGGTTATTCCTCTCCACAAAGGACGGGCAACAACTGACTAGCCTGGTCTGCAAGGCTATGGAGTGCATCATCATGGAACTCATTAACAAAGACATTGGAAACCTCCAAACACTTGACCTGAGGCAGTTTGGCTTTGTTAAGGGCAGATCATACCTACTAATCCTGGTTGACTTCTTTGAGACCATCACCAAGGCCATAGACTAAAGAAAGGTGGTTCACACAGCCTACCTTGACCTTGCCAAGGCTTTTGACACCATTTCCCACTCGGGTATTACATAAAAACTCACCACCCTGAACATAAACCCCTATGTCACGAGATGGGTTGCCAACTGGCTTACAGACAGAACTCACACGGTAAGAACAGCGGGCTCCAGGTCCGACTCTAAACCAGTCACAGGTGGTGTCCTGCAAGGCTCATTCCTGGGACCCCTACTGTTCGGCATATACTTCTCAGAAGTACAGGCAAACACAGGAGGACTATGGCTAACCAAGTTTGCCGATGACTGCAAGCTGGGAGCCATAACTGACTCTCCGGCTGACATGGACATCCTCCAAAAGGGCCTTACTGAGACGGACACTTGGTGTCAAAGTCATGGCCTCAAGCTAAATGCCAAAAAATGCATAGTCATCCTGTTTGGGAAAAATAAAATACCCACAAATTACCACATAGGTGGCAGCCCCCTTAATACAGAAGAGATAATAAGAGATCTGGGGACCCAGGTAGATAGTAATCTCTCCTTTGACAATCATATTGCCAAAGTAGTTAGGAAATCCTTCTGTGTGGTCCATCTAATTACTAAAGGGTTCACATCTAGAAATAAAGAGGTTATAGTGCCCCTCTACTCATCACTCATAGAGTACAATGCCCCATTTGGGATGTACCTCACAAGACACTTCCAGTAGCTGGAAAGACCACAGAAGTACCTCACCAAGAGGATTACTGGTCTGAAACATATGTCCTATGCAGCCCGACTAAAAAAAACTCTGGCTGTACTCAGTGGCATATTGCTTACTCAGAGATGATCTCTGCCCGACTTACAAAGCCATGTCCAACTCAGAATTGATGGACATGCTTCACCTAAAGAAATCAAAGTAACTGTGAGCCATGCCCTCTAGTGAGCTAAATCTCACCACAACAATAAATAGAACATGCTGGAAGGATAGATTCCTGTCACAGAGACTCCCCATGCTTTGGAACAAAATTCCAAATTACATCAGGCAAAGCCCCTCACTAACACTCTTCAAAAGAAAACTTGACGAGTGGATGGGTAACAAAAAATACACCCCTGGGATCACTTCATTGGCTCTGCTTGACAGAGGATCAGTTAATTAATCAATGGGGCGGCGAAAGCCAACACACTCTGGCTAGGCTTATAAATGCCCTCGGGCAGATAGCCTAGTACCTACCTATGAACCTATATATGTAAGGACAACATACCATAATAAGCCAAAGGTAGATGGATATAGATGTGCAGAAGAGGGTGACCGTGACAAGGAGTCATCTACACCTGTCCCACTGAGCACACAGCCAAAGGTCCCCAAACACATCAGGTGCAGATGTCACATACTGCAGTTACTAGCGACCAGTACCTGTCAAAACCACAGAATATGTGGTCCATGTGCCAGCTGCGCAACATGGCTGTACAAGGACGTAGTCAGCTAGTTGCCCTATACACACACCTGTGACATATGACCCCATGTGTGTGGCTGCCTGTGGCGTGTCACCCCTACATGAATGGTGTATGGGCCATGCACACACTGGCCACCCCATAGCAGTACCTTGACAAGCCTACTAAGGTCATCCAATGTGAAATATACTTTTGTGAGAGTTTTAGGCCAATAATCTCTGTGGTGCACCCCATAACTGCGTACTGCTGTAGTGTGATAGACTAGTTAGGTAGGAGTTCTAACCCCAGACATGGCAAGTGTGTGTCACTGTTCGTGTGTGTGTCTGTCTCTCACTGACTTTATAGAGAACAATGCCTTTTAGGGTACTCACACCCCTTACATTTCACATACCCAACTTTGGCAAGGCTGCAGATGGCACCCTCCAAGAAATACTCCCCTGGGAAAATTGTAGCCCAGTAATCTCTGTAGTGCATGCTGTAACTGCGTACTGCTGTAGTGTGATAATGTAGTTAGATAGGAGGTCAAACCCCAGACGTGGCAACTGTGCATGTGTGAGTCTGTGTGTGCATGTCTGTCTAACACTGACTGTGTAGAGAGCAATGCTTTTTAGGCTACTCACACCCCTTACAAGTCAAATACCCACCTTTGGCAAGGCTGCTGATGTCACGCAACTTGAAATACACCTCTGGGATGATCGTAGCCCAGTAATCTCCATAGAACATCCCGTAACATCGTATGGCCATAGTGTGAGTAAGGAGTTAGTTCAGAGCTCTAGTCCCCAACCCACCAACTGTGTGTGTGTGTATGCATGCATGTCTGACTGTGTAGAGAGCAATGCTTTTAGGGTACATTTCACATACCCAACTTTGGCAAGGCTGATGATGTCACCCACCTAGAAATACACCCCTGGGAAGGCTGTAGCCCAGTAAACTCTGTCGTGCATCCTGTAACCGCATACTGCTGTAGTGTGATAAACTAGTTAGGTAGGAGTTCCCACCCCAAACCTGGCAACTGCATGTGTGAGTATGTGTCTGTGTTTGTGTGCATGTCTGACTGTGTAGAGAGCAATTCTTTTTAAGATACTAACACCCATTACAAGTCAAATACCCACATTTGGCAAGGCTGCCGATGTCACGCATCTTGAAATACACCTCTGGGAAGGTTGTAGACCAATAATCACCATAGCACGTCCTGTAACTGCATAGTGCTGTATTGTGAATTAAAAGTGTGGTTGGGTTCCATTCCCACACATGGCAGTTCTGGATGTATTGTGTGTGTCACTGTCTGTGTAGGGAGCAATGCATTTTAGGCTAGTCTCTCACAGTCATTTCAAATGCCCTACTTTGGCAATCCTGCTAATGTCAGTCAGTGTGAAATACACTTTTAGGCAAGAACTACTCCAGTGATTTCCATGGCACATACTATAACTGCGTAGTGCTGTAGTGTAATACACTAGTTAGGTAGGGGTTCTACTCCCAAACCTGACTGGGTGAGTGTGTGTATGTAACCTGCATCCTGTGTAGAGGTGGTTGTGACTGTGTGACACCTGTGGCCAATGTGGAGTGGGTTTTGCATATTTCTTATATGGTGGCCATACTATATATCACAACAGGATAAGACATGATATGGCTGAGAGGCCAGGGTGCAGAGCCATACCCAGACATGTGACATCAAGGCCTGGCAATCACAGTTAGCAACCCCAGTATTACCCAGAGCACACCCTCACCCCATGTGTCATACACACACACATGCCTAGGTAACAGCCAATATGTTGGCAGTACACTGCATATTGGCCACTGATAGTAACTATGGAGTGACAGCGGTGGGCCACAGAGGGCATGACACCCATTTCATTGGTTCAATATGCACATACATGCAGACAGTGAACCTCCCCCATGTTCCCCAATGGACACCTGCATGACCTGTGCTGCCATCACATGTGACCCACAATGGACATACCATGCCTGACAACATGCCCGTATGGACAGATGCCACTGACACCAAGGAATGCTGATAGCATGCACTTCATGTAGGTGCAGGGTAAAGCTGCTGGCCATTACCAGCTCCCACCACAGGTGGGCAGGACTGGTATAGCTGATGATAATCTGTGTTAATAACATGGGCTGGACACCACAAGTACAGTTCCACGTCACTGTACATGCATGTGGGAGGTGTGCACATCCTAGATGTTGTCCATGTCATAGACAAAGGAACACAGTCATGGCAAGCGATGCACAGCATTGCCTATACACAGTAGTCACCCAGGTGACTGGATGGGGACACAATACCTGTCTGTGTGGGCAAATGCAGACACTACATCCCTGAGCCACAGTGCAGACCATCGTCATGTGGCCTGATGCCCAGGTAAACCCATCACCTAGTCTTGGACAGCCATCTAGCACATTTGGACACCACACACCTGTGCAGACATATGCATGTCAGTACTGGCACCCTGTGTGTTTGTGTGTGTGTTGCATGTTGCAGATGTTCACATCCACACTCCCCACAACCCCCATGGGCATACTACAGCATGTTGTCTGATGTCAGATACCTTCCCATACCCTTCACCCGTACAGCCCCCATATGACCTGTTTGGTGCATGGGATACCTGCACAGTGATGTGATGTGGGAATCCCACAACAGATGAGTTGTACACCTGGCCCTGCCACATGTGTCAATGTGTGTGTGTCCTTGTGAGAGTTTGGCTGTGTTGATGCTGGAACCTGTTCATGCTGACAGGCACTTGTATGTCACCTACCATACAGCTACTGTATCCCTGTTGCAGATGTCACTCACCATCACATATATGTTCTGAGTGCTCCACAACAGGTAACCTATGTGGTGCATCCAATATTGCAGAGAACTGTGCTAGCACTACATAGTTGTCAGGGGGTTTGATACCCTGTGCTGCTAGGTGTGTGACACCAACATGCTTCAGTTTTTCCCCTCCCACCCCTCCCTGACATGTATTTGCCTCTGTCTGCATCCCCCTCCCCCTCTCAGGTGAACGGGGAGACCTACACCTGCTTTGCCTAGGCAGCAGCATGTGTAATGTAAGTAATGCTCATGATCAGCTGATGGCTTCTGCACAAATCGCAGCCCTCCCCTAGCTGATTGCATGTGAAACAGCTGTGGTAATATTCCCATAGCCAATTGTATGGAAACACACTCCAATACCTAGGAACATCGTGGTGATGTTGGCCCTTTCCACTCACTGTGAGCAGGAGCTAGATCTGTTGTGTGGCAAACAGCATCTCAGATGGATTGCGGTGTACCTCTAACAACATACACTGTGGAAACAGTGCAACAAACAGGAAGTGGATGTGCTTGACCTGACTACAGACTGTAAGTGCTACTATATTGCATTTGGAGTAATATTGCTTTCACAGTGTTTGTGTGGGTATGGCTATTGTACATGTCTCAATTCCTGACATGTCAGTTCCATGTTTATGGGGAAATCTCCATCTGCAGAGTCATCTGCAGCCTGGGCAGTGTTGTGTTTGTGGTTGCATTTGTCACCCACAGAGCATCTAGCTGTCAACTGCTGAAGGTAGTGTGAGGATTGCAGTCAGTAGATGGTGAAAGCTTTGGTAGTCACAGACGTCATATCCCTCAAAGGACATATGTTGCAACAACCCTGTAACAACAGTAAATGTATGTGGTTATCACAGCAACATGTCAATATTGGCCCTGTGTATGTGCTCCCAGCCACACCTCTGTCAACCTTTGTACACATGTTGTGCATGAAGTGGTGCATATGTGCTGTACACCATACTTTGTGACATCATATCTGAGAACAAGCCACTGATATATCTGACTGCTACACATGTTATGTACAGTAGGAGTTACATTACATGACATTACTTGCACATTCTGTGGATGTTCGTACAGTACTGAGGTCTGTGTACCTATGGTGAATGTCGACAGTGTGTGTAGTGCTGATATGTGCCTTAGCCTGTGTACAGACTGTGGTAGATGACATTGTTCTAGTTCCCCTACTATCAGATGTTACATGCTGCCCCACTGTATGATACTGTAGTGGGTACATGTTTGCAGGGCCATAAACACACATGTCCCATACCACAGACAGCCACCAGGCCAAACTGTGTAGCAGGCCAGTATATGTAGGGTCAGTCTATGAGTGGCACATAGGAGGATGGTGTCGAACACATAGTCCATATGTGGAAACAAAAAAGCCTCTGAGGGTAAGGTACCTGCTGAACGCCAAAAATCAAAATTAAATAGAAAAAAGCTGCAGGTACTCCATGACAAACAAAGCCAACCAGTTTCTTTAGAAAAACACTGCTTTAATCAAATGAGTAAGCGCTTTCACATCTATACAAGATGCTTCATCAGACTTCAAAAAGCAGAACAAACAACCAGTTTAAAACCATTACAGGTCATCCATTAGACCAATGATGCATCAGGTGCAATAATTCAATCTATCACCATGGAAACAATTATACAAATTGAAAATGTTAAAACATTAGAATGTTTGAATGCTTCAGTATATTCGAAGAATTTTTATACTTTAATATATTCAAAAAACTCTCAAAATACTACTATAAAAGCCCTATAAAAACACTAATAATACTAATAAAACACTGATAAAAACACCTAAAGATGCGCTGATGTATCTTTATACTTATTATAATATAAAATGTTGAAATAAATGAATGCAAATATAATTGTAAGAAAAATAAAAAAACTCTTTAGTGTGGTAATGGGCAATCAACAAGGAAAGGTTTCAGGCTGACCCTATCATTGAGACCATGTCCCAAGTCAGCTCGCAGCCTGATGAGCCACTTCCCTTCTTCCCTTTCTGTGAAACCAATGACATTCCCCAATCTCATGGTGGTGTGTATAAGCTCCAAAACCATGAACATAAAATTATGTGTGGTGCCATGAGTCAAGACATGTCTCGCTAGGGCGTTGTTCTCATTTTCCCTGTTGATGGCATACAAGTGCTCTCTTATCCTCTCCCTGAGGGTCCTATTGGTTTTCCCCACATAAAAACTGTTAAATTTATTACAAATAGCTAAATAAACTAGATTCCTAGTCTTACAATCAGCATAATGACTAAATCTGTATGTTACATTAGAATCTGGATGTATAAAGATATCACTACTATTAATAAATGCACACTGATTACAACTGAGACAGGGAAAGGTGCCCTTCCTAACTGATAAAGGTTTGTTAGTGGTATTCCTTTCATAACAAAGCATATTTCTGATGGATTTGGTATTTTTATAACAGAACGAAGGGACAGAACCTACTAGATCCTTCAACCTGTCATCCAGTTGTAATATCCCCCAGTTCTTTCTAATAACATCAGTTATACTTTTATTTCTGTTAGTATAAGTGACAACCATTCGTTTATTATTCTTCTTAGCAGGTCTCTCATCTATAGCTGTTTCTGTCATATTCCTTCTAATGTATGGTAGTGCCATGCCTTCACGCTCTACATTTTGTAAAGTGGACAAATCCGTATCATGATACCCTCTAGCTGAAAAATCTTCACGTAAATGTATTAATGTCAACGCAAAATCAGAATCATTGCTGACTAGGCGACGGAACAACGTGTGGCTTGATTCTTAATGATATTTCTATGAATGTGTGGGGGATGCATACTGTCTCGATGTAAATATGCATTTCACCTGCAAGGTTTCCTATATATGTTTGTGTCAAGTCTACCTTTATTCTTAGTGAGAGTAACATCTAGAAAATTTATGTGTTCAGCTGAAGTCTCACCTGTTAGTTTCAAAAATGTGGTTGTATTGTTCATGTAACCAATAAACTCTTCTAGAGTTTACAAATCACCACTCCAAACAAAAATGAGGTCATCTATGAACCGCTTATAGTTCTTAACAAAGCTGGAGTATAAATCATGTTGCAATATGTACGTTGATTCCCAATATGCCAACACTAAATTGGCATAGGAATTCACGCACGGTGTACCCATCGCCACTCCCATAGTTTGTAAATAATATTTATTGTCAAATAAGAACACATTATTCTCTAGAACCACTTCCATTAACATGGTAATTCTCATAACCTTGTTAGTAGCCATCCCTTCATTTAACAGAAACAATCTCAGAAATTCAATACCTATGTCATTCGGTATGCTTGTGAATAGAGACTGAAAGTCTAAGGTCACCAAAATGTCAGTGTCAGAAAATATGTTAGTGTCTGCACTACATTCCGCTAAAGATTCAAGAAAGTGCTTGGTGTCCTTCAAGATGGAAGAATTAGAATTGACAAAAGGTCTCAACTGTTTCTCGATGTAAATGGATATGCTCTCAGTTAACCACCCTTTCCCTGACACTATAGGTCTTAGGGGGGGATTCACCAGAGTCTTATGTACTTTAGGGAGGCCTCTTATTACTGGTACTAGAGGTTTCTCTATCAAGCAATACTTATACAAATATTTATCTATGATATTGCATAAAAGCATGTCATATAACTCAGCATGCACATCTCTAATCACCTTATTCAGTTCATACAAATGTATGACTCTGTAAGTGTCAATGTCTAATAACATGTCTAACATCTGATTTTTATAAGACAAACTATCAAGTAACACTATCGCTCCCCCTTTATCTGCTGGGTGGATTACTATAGACTCATTGCCTTGCAAAGACTTCAGTGCTGATGTTTCACTAAAGGTTAAATTGTGAAATTCAGATTTAAAATCATGTTGTCTATATAAAGCAAAAAAATCATTCGTACAAGCTCTCTCAAAGGTGTCAATAATTGGATTCAACTCAGGTATAAATGTAGATGGTTTCCTATAACCATAAGGTAAAGCTGTTTGAGTAGTGTTATCATTCTTAAAATATAAATCTAATGCTAATCCTCTCGTAAAATTCTTAAGCTCCACAATTAAATTGCTGATATCCATACCTTGCGAGGTAGATGATAAACCTTTTTTTAACACATTGTTTTCAGCCTCAGATAAAACATAACATGATAAATTAATTACCAGTTCATTAGATCTGTCCTGTGTGGTTTCTTGTAATTCTCTGGCACCTCGGTCGATTGTTTGCGTTTTTTCCCTTGATAATGGGGGTGCCAAGCATTCTGTTTCAGTCCTTGAAACGATAAAGGGAAAGATAAACTAGTGCCAGCTTCTACAGCTGATGAAACGCCAGCTTCAGGATTTATTGTAGTTTTCCTTTTTACTTCTGGACCAAAGCCACGCATATCAACTGTTGAAGTGTTATTAGGTGCTGCGGTGAACACACATGTCCCATACCACAGACAGCCACCAGGCCAAACTGTGTAGCAGGCCAGTATATGTAGGGTCAGTCTATGAGTGGCACATAGGAGGATGGTGTCGAACACATAGTCCATATATTGTAATACTATGCTAACTAACCATATGTGGCTGTGGCTGTGTTCACATTGGTTGTGGATATGCACTGTCACACAAGTGTATCTTACCCTATGCTGTGACATGCCTGTTGAGCCTGCTTTATATGCAGGTACATGTGCATTCCCCCTTGGGAGGTGTAGACCAGTGTTGAGCCAGTCTGCCTGCAGCCTGCACAGTGAATTGTGACATGCATAGCAGCTGAGTGTACCTACCCAGTGGGATGTCATGTGCAGATACTAGCCAGATGTCCCACTGCTGGACCTGCCCTAACAGTCATGTATGGCAGACAGGGCAGTTGGATGCAGTGCAGCTGTATGTCAATACCTATTGTGTAGTGTGTGGCCATGGTACCCGTGTACCAGCAGTCATACCATTACAGGCCAGGCAGGGGTGTGTGAATGCATGACCTATGGTGGACATCATATACTTGTCGTTATGTGTTATACCCATCTACATGGCCATCCACATCCATACTGTCAGACATGGTACACATGTGTAGCACTAAGGGCTTATGTGTATACCTCTGGACTGTACAGACTGTGTCTGACCCTCTACATATATTGGCCAATATCTCTGCTGCAGTCCACAGTGGCATTACGTGCTAGCAGCAGTACTGTACACTGATGTCCTTTGGATGTCATTCAAATGTGACCTCCCACACACACCATGTCTGTGAAGACAATCCCAATGACAGTAGCAATCCTCTACTAGTATACCTGCTATACATACCTGACATCCCCTTCAACTATGACATTGGGAACATACGGGCTGGGGTTGGCCTACACATCATGTCCAGGACATATGGTGGGAATATATGCACATATACATATCCAGATAGCCAGATATATGATTACACGTGTACTACACCCAATTAACACTGTCATGGCAACCACCCACTATAGATTCCCACATCATGAGTGTGTGGTCCCATTACATCTCCTGTGTGATGGGCATCCATCCAATGTATGGGCAGCAGCACTACCGACAGCATGTAGCAATACCCCATACAGGAGAACTGACACACTGAGGGCAGCCACATATTTGTAGGAGGATCAGGAAGTACAGACAGACTATGAGTGGAGTTGTGCTATGCTTTGTACAGTACTGGTGTTACAGGATGTGGGTGTACATACTAGTTTGCCATGGAATGCAGTCCGTCTGCATTGAACACAACTGTGGGCCTACCCTCATGCCAGCCAGAGCTGTGCCATTCATGTCTTGTCTGTCCACCACACAGGTCTTGTGTCAGATAATACACTGGCAGCGTGTGTGTTGTGTGTTACCTGTACATGGCTACATCCATGACCATTTCTACCATCAATTCCCTGACTAAGGTTACGTTACAGACTATCTTGTAACACCTGCACCTTGCGTAGTGTATGGCAACAGTTGTCCACATATGTGCCTGTATTCCAGCCTCTGTCCATCACCTACACTCCACATTTTGCACATATGTCATGATGTCAGTGGTTGATCCATAGTGGGCTGGGAGTATGACACACTGCCATGTCTGCCATCAGTCCACTGCCATTGTAACTCCCACACATATGGTGGGGCTGGGGCCATATATGTGTGGGCGTCACCTACACAATACATGTGTGCCATCATGCACTGCAGACCCCAGTGTATGCAACAGTGGTATATGGCCCTGTATTATTGAGTCTGGGACGGAGTGCCAGAAATTACCTAGGCTGCTACAAAATGTGGGGGTATCAGGGCTGAGCTGCCTTACGATATCTGGATGTACAGTACCATATACTTCACCTATATACACATTACTGACATGGATCTGGGTATTGCAGGACTACTTCCCCCTTCCATACAAACTGTTCTGTGTGTTGGTGTGCTCATGATGGTATCAGTTATGCCATGTTATGTAGCAGTTACAACCCATGTGGTCATATGACGTCTATACCACCGACTATGTTTGTACAGTCTGTAGCTAGAGGATGGTAAACTACACACCTGGAGTACATACTGTTGATTGTTAGGTATCCTGTGACCCAGTGTGTCTTACCTATTGTACAATGTGAATGGTTTGGCCGGGACCGCAACAGCTGTGAACCTTTCCAGCCTACTGTATGACTGTAACTGGTCCACTGTAGCATCACTCCATTGATAAAGTTGTCAGTGTCTGAACAGCTATATGGCATGGCATGTAGAACTGTAATAGTACACGATGCAAGGTTTCCATGTCTGCAGACCTGTGAGTGTTGTTTTACCTATGACCTCTCTGTGGGTGTATGTTATAGGCAACAATTGTCATTTGTATGGGTGGAACATTCATTGTCCAGTCATTCAGGGGTCGACTGAAGGCATAGTAGCTGTTCCATATTGTGTGCACATACCACTTATGTATCTTACTGTACATATAACTGCGTGTGTATGTGCAGTCACATGTATATGTACATATATGTATATTTATATATATATGTATACCTGTAGCTGTATATCTGTGTCTGTGTATCTGATATATATATATATATATATATACCAGTAGATGTATGTCTGTGTCTGTGTATCTGAAGCCTGGTAATGTTGATGGCTTTCACATAATACATTACCCATGGGAGCCAGACTGTACTGCATATGTTACCAATACCAGCCTGACATCATACAGGTGGGATATAGTACAGGTAGCATCATGTGCCCATGTTGTCACTGGCCCTGGTTATGGGATCTCCAACACTTGGTAGTATATTGCAGGGAGGACGTGTTTGGGTTGGGGAGATGGCTATTTGTACAACTCGTATAGTGTGTGGTGCCTCTCAACCCCAGTAATGTAACATGTAGCCTCTTACACTCTTCTCTCTAACAGCTACATGTGCCTTTCAGTACCAGCACAACAGTGTTGTACCAAAGGGTCATAGGCATGGGAACCCCATTGAGGTCTGCCATGTGTGTGTATGTGTGCATATCTGTAGGGTACACCATTCTGAGTCCACATACTCCTATTATGATACACATTGCTACACAGTAGTATGGATATTGTTGTTGTCACCCATAGGTGTGGCAATGCAATGCAACACCCTACTATGCCTTTGGCATGTGCATCACATGCATATCCCTGTGGTACCACTGTTGTGATATGCAATGGGTTGTTTTTGCATCATGGCCAATGTGTGATAGTGGGTATGTCAGAGTACCAAGATGGGTTCTAATGTATTCAATATCCAGTGGGGGATGTGGGTACTGTGTACACTGTCTGTACACCATGGTACACTTGGTATATGGCCCACATACCACTCTCAGGTGGCTAATGTCACCGTCACCCATACAGGTAACAGATAACAGGATACAGCCCTGTTACACATGTGCAGTGCTCAGCCTACCTGTAACACATTGGACACATGGACTAGTTAGTTAGCAACTATACAAACAGGTCTCTAAGATGTGTGTCGACCTGTTATGTGTCAGTCAATGTGTACATGATGGTATGAGACACTATGTATTCTCCATATACTAACATTACATCCCCCATTACCATAGTGTACATGTCTGTGGATGGTCTGCATGTAGCACGTGACCTGGTACACACCTCACCCTAAAGATGGTGTCTTGTGTACAATGACAGCCACACAGTTCAGTAGCAATGCATACCCAGGTTGGGGTCTAGACACAGTGTCACCAAGTAAGGATGTGCGTGTATGTGGATGGGTTGACATATATGTGCAGATTATACCTGTACTAGCAGGTCACCATTCAAGTTTGCATGGCCAATCACTGTTATACATACCTGTGGCATGTGTGCAACTGCACACCACATATGTCATGGCCATGGTGTCACCACACTGACATACCCTTGTGGAATATGACTGCGGACCATCCTCCTGCTGACACATGTATGCCTACAGCACAAATGGATGACAGTATGGGGATATAAACTGGTGTTAACAACAGCTGAGATGCATCATAGCTGCATGGCTACACTACCTGACATGTATGCAGTACACATTACCCCTGACTACATTCTACACTGCAGTACATTGTGGCACTCCATTACAGTCACCGTGTGCATCAGAATCATGTTAGCCTGCCCCTGCATCGATGTTATGGATGACAGAGATGTGACACAGATATTATCATATGCACAGGGTGTGTGAAAGTCATCTTAGCTGCATGGCTACACTACCTGACATGTATGCAGTACACATTACCTCTGACTACATTCTACACTGCAGTACATTGCAGCACTCTATCCCAGTCACTGTGTGCATCAGAACCATGTTAGCCTATCCCTGCATCAATGTTATGGATGACAGGTATGTGGCACAGGTATCATCATATGCACAGGGTGTGTGAAAGTCATCTTAGCTGCATGGCTACACTACCTGACATTTATGCAGTACACTTTACCCCTGACTACATTCTACACTGCAGTATGTTGCGACACTCCATTACAGTCACCGTGTGCATCAGAACCATATTAGCTTGTCCCTGCATCAATGTTATGGATGACAGGGATGTGGCACAGGTATCATCATATGCATAGGGTGTGTTGTAGGTGTGCCAGAGGCCGAGGGTGGTCCAAACATGTGTCACCATGTGTGTGGGTGAGGGGTGTGGTTCCCTGATTGGGCATGGTGATGTGGTGTATGTCGGTATGGGGTCGCCCTAGTTGTGGTTGCATAGTGTGTGGGTATACATGCACACAGTTTTGCCATGTAGCTGCCCTATACGGGTAATGTTGGACAGCTGCAGACCATACCTGGCAGGGTGTGCAGTTCACTGCCTCCAGCCACAGACATGCTGACTGTGCCTGCCAGGGATTCCATGGGCACATGCAGGTACAGACCTTGAGGCGCTACTATCCCCAGATGATGACATATGTCCGCTGGAACCATGTCCCACCTGGAACTGGCCAGGGCCACATGCATGAGGCCTGCTGTGGTGTGGTGTAGACAGCAGCCCTTGTGGTGTGCTGGGGCTGGTACTACCACTATGGAAGCAACTGTGCATCCTGGCATGTCTACGTTGTCCACCAGTTGCTGGTGTCTCTGGTCTACACTCGGCCATCGCACCAGTCCCACCACATGTTCTAGCACAGACATACTATGATCGAGGAGGCCAACCATCTCACCCCACTATCTATCCATGAAGTCAGTATATTCATGGAAGGCACCAGCGAGTTCATGGAGGTTGCCACTTACAGCTGCAAAAGCAGACCTCTGCAGCCTCAGGACACCAGATAGTGTGCATTTCCATATGTACCTATGCCTCCATTTTGGCCTGAAACATGCTCCTGGTGGTACCAGTTGTGGCGCCTCTGCCAGGGGCATGATAACCTGCGGTCCTCCCATGAGTACCATGGTACATATGCCTATGTGGTTGCCTTCCAGACATCCGGCTATGCCAACTGTGACCTGACACAGTTGGCATGGACACCACACTTTCTTGGTCATTGCCACCAAGCACCAACTGTACGTCTGCTGTGGCCACATGTGATGAGGTCTTTAGAGGCACTATAACTGTGTGCAGGCTTGTGGTGGCTAGGAGGGTGATAGCACATGTTGGCCCAGTGTAGGCCTCTGACAATCCCACCTGTGCCTCACCTGTACCTTCATCATCATCGGTGTCTGTAGGGACACCTACCTCAGTTTGCATGCAGGAGGGTCTTTGACCCACCTCCCCACCTGTGGGGCAAACAAATATACATGTTATGATCTGTACAGCATTGTATAACAGTACACACACTCACGCACACTCACACTGACAGCCACCTTACTACCTCATTTTCCCTGAGTTTTCAGACAGTCCGACAGTCAGCTACATATATTCCCCATCCTGCATGGCACTTGCTAATATATACGCATCACTACAGCCCATTAACATATCATTCCATCTCCATGCCTACACGTGTGGTTACAACACCTGACCTGTTACTCCATTGCCTCCCTGACTTGGGTGAAGTAGGTTGTACATGGCCTCACTGCCGTCACCCTATATTACCCTGTGTATGGGCAGTAATGGTGTATGAAGCCCCTATATGGTTGGGGCTGCTACATTCACCACATATGTCACACACCAGAGCCTCATACTACAGTCTTGCTCAGTCCATGCCACATCTGCTGCACAAGCAACCCATCATGCAGACAACAGTACTACCTGGATACACTCACTGATGTGCTGTGGTAATTTCCCAATGCATTTGTAGTGCTGCATATGTGGGTAGCCAGTTACCTATCTGTTGCTGGGCATATGATGTGTATACCTGGTATGTAATGCACCTCCCAATGCATGCTCCTGCCTACTGACCTTGTTATGCTATCAGCTGTCTTGTGTTCACATACCTGACAGATTGTCCTGGTGTCCCATGTCTCACTCCATGTACAGCACAATGTCAAAGGGAAGTACAACCATGTGGTCAATCTCACTATCGCCTGTGCATACATGGACACACACACACACACACACACACACACACACACACACACACACACACACACACACACGTGCACACACATCTGACATGCATCATCCACACTCCACTAGATTGCACTTACAAACACAACTGAGACACACACACACACACGCACACACGCACACACGCACACACACACACACACACACACACACACACACACACACACACACACACACACACACACACACACACATACACCCCATACTCCTAAATGTGGATTTGCACAACATTTGTACACACAGTCCTCCCATTACCCTTCTGTCAACATGCATTACATATGAAGCTCAACAGCATGCAGTGCAACTATAGTGACATCATGCTAGTGGCAGTATACATGTGTATGAGGAATGGGCTATGTATGTAGGTGATGTCCCTTCCCCGTGTTAAGACTGCATTCATGTAAAAAGTGTTACTGTGGACCAGTTCCACACCCTGCCTTGTACTGTGCACCATACCTCGCAGGTGTAGAACCCATTGATGCATCTGTAGTACTGTGTCGGTTATGTCAGCTCCATTGCTCACAACCCCTATATGTTGTAGCAGTTCATACCTGGGATGATATGTGAACAGCTATCAGTTGTGGATGCCTGATATCTATGTTACAGATCACAACATCAGCAGTGCATGTATGACCAGTACATGACTTACACTGCTGTGGGGTCAGGGTTACATCTGCAACATTTACTTAACCTGATTGTGTGCAGCTGCAGCCATGGTGATGTTGAGTCACACATGTCCCTACTGTAGGCCGTATGTCCTGCCACACTTCCAATCCCTGTGGACACATTGCACATTGTCAGGATGTTAGTTATCTTGCATGGGTCTGTAGTATCCTTCCCATACCCCACCGTGATCTCTACTGTGATGCAGTGCATTTCACAGCAACAAAATGTGAATGTGTACAGTATGCAGTATGGGTAGGTGTGTTAGATGTGTGAATGGGATATCCTATAGCAATTACATGCCCAGTTTATCATCATGCATGAACACGAACCATACTCACCAGCTATGGGCTGCTGCTGTGGTGTTATCCTGGAGGGACCTATATAGGAGTGTGAGAAAGCTGATGTCAGTGGCCACAGCTGTGGCATTAATAAAAGGTGAGTGCAGCATTACTTTACATCAACAGTAGAATTATACAATATTACAACTTATACACAACTGTTTATTACTACTACACAGCAGCAAAATATGTATATAACATCTCAGTTTTGCACGATGTACCTGTACAGATACAGATGCATACACATGAGTGGGGTACTGATGTGCCCGGGGGCCTTACCTGCACGGTCCTCAGCTGGTGTGTCATTGGCACCCACCTCCAAGATGTGCCCTGCCAGGTGTTGATGCTGCAGGTGGACAGGTGCCACAAGGTTGCTGAGAAGCTCCTCCACACGGGTGGGGGGTGGATGGTGGATGGGCGGGTTGCCCCCCTGTTGTGAATGGTCCCCCCTTATGGCAGCTGCAAGCTGATGTACATAGCAAAGCAGGTTGGTGCAATGATGCCGGACCTGCTCATAGCTGCGGTTATGCAATCTGACATAATTGATCCTGTGGACTAGCTTGTTCCACAGGGCAGTCCTCTCCTGCTAGTCATGGGCTGTTTGGCCAAACAGCAGTATGTAGTTCTGTACCAGGTGGTCAATAATGATCGCTGTTTCAGTGATGCTGTATGCGGGAAGACGACTATGCAACATGTTTCCTGGAAGACATAAGGATGGAAACAGGTCTGAGCCACCCATACAGCAGGGTTACCATAGTTCTTAATACACATATTTGTCTCCCCCCACCATATCAACTACAACAAACTGTTCACAGGCTGCAATTGTTATGTTAGCTGCCTACCTACCATCGGGACATATGTTGTATTGTACCAAGCTCTGTGCTATGTGTATGTGCCACGCTTTGTGCTATGTGTTTGTAGCCATGCACCCTGTGGGGACACTTATCTTTGCTGGCCTGTTACAGACTATTTCACCCTGCATGCCATTGTCAGTGCCACTATATATATGTGTATAAATATGCATCTATGTACATATATGTGTAGATATATGTTGTACGTTGTTTATATACCTATGTCTATATGAGTGCCTGTGCATCTGTACACATACACGTCACATTCTGTATCACACAGATATGTGGAGTGCATACAGACATCTGGTCTACATTCTGTAACTGTCTGTCATTCACAGCTGCACTGTTCTGCCTTTCTGCAACACAGACAGATGCCACATGTGAACACAGACTAATATTAGGGTGGTAAAAATGATGTGAGATTGCTGGTATGCCTATTACACACCTATGGCATTTGTGCATGCTACATTACACATTAACATGACTGTCCTGCAAGTGGTGTGCTCTGACACCCATGTGTCTATCATGACGGCAGTACATCTACCACCAGCTATTGTCCACAGTAACATAACATACACAGATATTATGGCTGAAATCTTTGTCATTCACTGCTGATCTGCACAGTTGGCGGGTATGTCCCACTGCTTACAGGGACAGGCAGTATTGTCCAGAGTGTTTTTTCAGTGGGACATCATTACAGGGACAACAACAGATGGCACATATTAAACATTCTACATCATATATCCCATTAATCTATGCCACATACTACATTAAATTACATACAGTTATGTTTTACATTACTTTTATTCTTTGGACGGGTGTGATGCCTTCCCAGTTGTGGCTTGTAGGTATTTGTTTCCCACTGTGAGTTTCATTTTATAAATGTTTTTTTTCTCTATCTCTTTGTCTCTCTCCCTCTCCAGTAGAGTGAATGAGTTGGTTTGAATGGATTTCAGCATGGCTTTTGTAGGTGATGCACATGATCAGGTGATGGGCTCTGTACCAATCAGTGTGCAAAAGTTGCTGACTGCGTGCAGCCTGCTGTGTAGTGATTCAGTTAACCATTGTCATGGCAACCCAGTACTATACATTGCTTACTCATGTGGGCATTGACCCTTCACCTTTCCAGTATGGAGGACATCCTTCTTGTATGTGGGAAGCAGTGTTACAGATGGCAGGTTGCAGTACCTATTACAGTGGGGCTTGCAGACACAGGACAGCTACACAATCTTAAGAAGTTCCAGACCTACAGACAGAGTAAGTAGTGTTGTTATGTGCATTGTATATTGCTGGTCTTGCAGTGTTTGCATGTACATATTAGTTTAGGATGGAATGCAGTCTGTCTGTGTAGCTTTCAACAGAGGGCCTATCCACAAGATGGCCAGTGGATTGTCTGTTTGCTTTTGCCTGTGCACCACACAGGTCTTGTCCTAGATATATCCCCAGCAGTCTGTCTGTTGTGTGCTATCAGTACATGGCTATTTCCAGTTGTATTCCTGATGTGTTATTCTTGCATCAGGATATGTTGCAATGAATCCTGTAACACCAGCAATTTGTAGGGTGTGTAACAGCAATATTATGAGTATGGCCCTGTGTTCCTGCCTCTGTCCTTCACATATATGGCTGGCTTTGTCCTGCTGTGATACGGTTAGGGGTTGTTCGGTATTGGCCTACCATTATTTACTGTTAGTCTTCCTGCTATCATCCCAGTCATATCATGGACTCCCACGACATTTGTTGGTCAAGGTCCATACATGTGGCAGATACATAGACATTATCACAGGTAATAAATGTCCCCCTAGGCCTTGACTACAGGGTGTAACTGGCAGCTGCTGAACTACATCTGTTATTGTTTATTGTTACCTATCTTGATGGCAAATCCTTTGTCTACAGTTGTACGAATTGACGGACTTGGCCAGGACAGCATAGTATGTTATATATCTGCACTGTCTGCATCTACTTTTCTGTGTGGGCCTTGCATTAAATAGGTCCAGATCTATGTGCTGTAGGTAATGGAATACATTATTGTAAAATACACCATTAAAGGTTGTCTGTGTATGCATACCTGTGTGTCGTCTCATGTCCTTTGAATTGTGAGTGGGTCTATGTGTAATGCAGTACTCCTGTTCAAGTGTAAATGTCATTTAGTAGGTTATACAGCAAAACAATGTTGATATACTGATTTCACATGGAAAATAGAACGTGCTGCAGTGGGACTTGAACCGGGAATGCGTGCACGTTAGGCAGATGCTCTGCCCACTACACTACTAGAGTTATGCTTAATTTTCATATTTCTACCTTGATGTCATACCCATGCTCCCTTTCCCCGACCCTCGAGTTCCACGTACACAGTATCCATCCATTCTCCAGTTGCTAGCCCTCCCATACCACACCTTTACGCATTTCCTTCTCTGCACATCTCGGTAATCCTCCATTTTACTGTCTCAGTGCAACCTTCTTCAGGCTCTTCATCCGTTTAGTCCATGTACATTCGAACCTTTCCTTGATCCTCCTGAGATACTGATGGAAACATCATTGTGACCCACAAAATCTAGTGTGCCTGTCAGGGACGGATCTGTTGTTGTGTCACGAGTAGATTTGCTAGTCTATACTGTTTCTCCCACTGGTAGCATCCTGCCAGGGTTTTCAGATACAGTGGTTTGCTCACACACCAGACCAGCCTCATCTCCCACTTCCGCGGATGAAACACCCCCCCCCACCCACAGCGTGCTCCATTTTCCATTCCTCTCTCCAGTATTATACAAGACTACTGTTTTCACAGTATGCGTGGACAGGCACTGTTCATTGATGCTCATAGACTGCTTGGAATACTGTGACTGAGCACTGTGCACATGTTTGCTGGTATTAATCTACATACTTACATACATTTCCTATACTGTTGACTGACTGTGCTGGATGATATGTTTGTGATAACAACAGCTGAGTGTATATCTGCTGTGCCTTCATGGTAACTCACTTGGACTATAGTGTGCAGGGGGGGACCTGGGAGTGCTGATTATGTTGTTACTGGCCACAATGAGGGCTGTGGACTACAATGTGCCCAAGGCACTGCAGGGGGAAGTGTAAGTGACTATGTGCTAGTGTGCATGAGGCTCAGACTTGCTGACCTCTGGTTATGGCATCTTACTCTGGTTTGGCTTCCACATTGCTTAACCAGTGTGGGCATTGATTACTGCCGCCCAAACAGGCGTACTCCCGCTTGCTGCCACATACCCCTGCACTACTTTGTGTACATGTCGGTATTATACATGCTAAATTCAGGTGTACATGTCAGGTATGACTGTTCACGAAGGTCAGTGTAAGGTGAAGTGGGATTCCAGTTTTGCAGTTCTGGATAGGTTACACTCAAGTATTCATATTAGGTTTAGTTATGCCATACCTGTGTTGTAGAGTAGATGTGAATAGTGAAGCTGTAGGTGGAGGGGGGGACATTTTTTACTGTATAGTAGGCCATTCGACTGATTGGCGAGGGAGAAGTAGTGCAGATTTGCAGGGTGTAGGGATATGTATGCGAGGCAGGACAGAATGTGTCAGTGTTAGTAGTTGGTATAGGGGTATGTAGTGTTAGTTGGGGGGGAGGTGGACTTAGCCAGGTGGTGAGCAGGTGGTGATCCAAGTGTGCTTGAGTTTTCCCTTCATGTCTTATTTATATGTGTAGTCTGGGACAGCTGCGGTAATACACCTGAGTTGGGGGTTCCAGATTCTGCCAATATAGTTGTGTGGAGGGTGTCACCTATTTGTGACTGTGAACATTACTATGAATGAAACAGGGGACGATAGATAAGTGGTGTTATTGGGCCACACAAAGGGGTTGATGGTAGGGGACATGTCCAGGGATGTTCAGGACGGCTGACAGGAAAGTCCACAGCTGGCCATTTCTTCTACAGCGACAGCTGTGTATATACCCTGCATTTGCGGGTAGGACTGGACACTCACACCCCTGGGTGGGGGTGAGGTCAGCAATAATACCTTGTGATGCCAATTAGTTTGGCTTACATGCCTACAGTGGGGTGTTGCGACAATGTGTTCTTTAATGTCATTTAGTGGGTTTGCAACAACACATCCGGTTATTCCGCCCTTTGCCCTGTAAACTAAACATTGCTGCTGTGGGACTCGTGCCGGGCGTGGCTGCTCATTAGGTGTCGGGACTGCCCAATGCACACTACTGCTTACATCCCTGGGGCGCTCCACATAGAACCGCTCCAGCCAGCACCTGCATGCCTAGGCCCATAATTACAAACCCATAGTTCCCCACCCGCACTTCCACTTCGGCACTCTTCCTTACTCTGTGTGCAGGTTAGGTCTGGCCACACCAGTACACACTGCCCACTCCCCACTTCTTGGGACCCATCATGTATGTTGTCCCGCCCCATGGATCATCAGGCTTCCCCAACCTTGTAGTCTGAGAACATGCGTGCCCTGCCATTGGACATCTGTGTATTGCCTGGAAACCCAAATATCGATAGAATTTTTGGGTTTCCCACAAGGGACATTCTTGTCTTTATTTCAAGATTAGACTTGGTGGGTCTCTCCCACTGGTAGTATCCTGCCTGTAGTCTGGGAAGCAGTGGTTTGTTTACTTTTATTGTGTGTTTGCATGTTTCACCTGTCTAGCTTTGGGGGGAGGGTTGATGCTACGTGTTACACATTTGTTGATTGGACCCCTCACCCCCATTGGCACAGCCTGTGAACATATGTAATTCTTAACTGCTGTATCATATCCTAGCTATATATGTGTATATTTACACACACACACACACACACACACACACACACACACACACACACACACACACACACATATATATATATATATATATATATATACATATATATATATATATATATATATATATATATATATATATATATATATGTTTATGTATGTATATATATATATATATATATATATATATATATATATACACACACATTGCTGTATATATATCTAACGACATATGGATGGCAAGGCCGAGTGATACAGCGGTTAAGGCATATGCCTTTCAACCAAAAGGTGCATGGTTTGATGCTCACCACTGGAAAGAGCTTTGCAGATTGAAGGTATATTTATTTTCAGGGACCCGGGGACCCAAGTTGACAGTAAGCTCTCTTTTGACACTCACATTGCCAAAGTGGTCAGGAGGACCTTCTACACTGCCCACCTGATCATGAAGGGATTCACATCCAGATCAAGGGAAGTCATTGTCCTCCTGTAATCATCACTTATCAGACCAATGATTGAGTACAATGTCCCATTTGGAATGTATCTTACCCGACACCTGCAGCAACTGGAAAGACCCCAAAAGTTCCTCACCAAAAGGATAAAGGGGCTCAAAAACATGTCGTATACTGCCCGACTGAAGAAACTCCAGCTCTATTCAGTCGCATACCGTCTGCTCAGAGGTGATCTGTGCCTGACATACAAGGCCATGTCCAACCCGGAATTAAAGGACATGCTCCACCTCAAAAAATCCAAATCCACCAGAGCCACAAGAGCAAGAGACTTAAACCTCAACACGGATATAAATAGGATGTGCTGGAGGGACAGATTCATCACCCAGAGACTCCCTATGCTATGGAACAAAATCCCGGTCCATGTGAGGCAGATCCCCTCACTAGCTCTGTTCAAGAAGAATCTTGACCAGTGGATGGGAGATCATAGGTTTACCCCGGGGATCATCTCTGTATCACTACTAGACAGAGGCACGGCAAACTAATGGGAATAGTATTCTTCAACCTAAGGGGTGGTGAAAGCCACACACACTCTGGCTAGGCTTCTAAATGCCCTAGGGCAGATAGCCTAGTATAAACCTATGAACCTATGAACCTATGTGTGTCTGCATATGTATATATCTATATGTGGGTATTTATATACATGTCTGTCTATGTATGCATACATTTGTACTAAAGACAGGGAGAGGGATATCTCCATGTAGTTATGGGTATATATACACACACATACCTCTACATTTAGCTGCATATCCTGTAATGTTGCCTGTTATTGCTGGGTACTCTGTGTTTCGTGTGCATACCGGTCATCCTTGTGTACCACATATGCATTGCAATACCCACAACTAAATCCGTTAGTGTATACAGAGTCACACATGAAATCTATTGTTAGTACCAGGTAATCATTTGTCCCATGCGGGCCAGCCTGAACATTGGGTATACAACTTTCATCTACACCCAGAGTTGCATAGGTACCCATGGCTATTTGCATGGACTACGGCATGTGCCAGACCTAAGATACTTGGGTCAAGACAACATAAGGGATGGGTCCTGAGGTAGGGTGTGGAGGGGAGGCTATGTGTGGTGGTGTGGTGGCTATGGGCCAGTTACCAGGGTAGGGATGCTGGCTGCGTGTGTGCAGTGGGTGTGGGGAAGCAAAACTGTGGGTAATGAATGTCTGTGTTGGGGATGGCCTTGGTCGGATGGGTCTGTACTGCTCGGCCCGCCTAGTGGGTGGGGGAGAGGGGGATGTGATGTCAACATGTGAAACATTAAAGATGGCTAATTTAAATCTCTATTTCAATGACACACGTACAATACAATGAGCTTGGTAGTGTGTTGCAGGGTGGACGTGTTTGGCTGTGTGGGGGGTATGCCAGTTCGTACGTGACGTATATTGTTTGGGGCCTCTCAAGCCGATTCACGGTGCATGTGGACATATATGTGTCTGTTAATCTACCATTGCTATCTACAGATGTCTGGCTGTATATACCTCTGTGGGTATATATATTTGCTGACATATTTCTAACTATGTCCATATATACCTATGGAGACATATATCTACGTACATACATGTAACTTGCTATGTATATGTGGACATATAGATGTTGACCTATATATGTGTAGTTGTCAGCAGTTGCATGTATATCTGTGCATATATTTGTATAAATATATATATATATATATATATATATATATATATATATATATATATGTATATGTGTGTGTGTGTGTGTGTGTGTGTGTGTGTGACTACAACTATAGATATGTTGTATCCGTTTAGATAGTAATATATTTGCTCACACACGTCCTTCTAGCTGTAGGTATGCATTATCTGTGCTGTTGCAGGACTGGACTGGATAATATGTTTCTGACAACATCTACTTTAGGTGTATCTGTCATGGCTTAGAGGTAAATCCCTTTGTCTGTGGTGTGCAGGGTCCTTGGTTCGAGCCCTGCAGGAGCTGTTTATTTTGTTGCTGGGCAGAACATGAGCCATTGGGTACAGAGTGATTGCAGCAAATTAAAGCAGTTGTAGGCGGGTGTGTGCGGGTTTGCGCAGAGCTAAGCACTGCTAACCTCTGGTTACAGTTTCTAACACTCAGTTAGCTTCTACTTTGCTTTTTCTGTGTAGATAATGCTTACCCCCATGCAAATGCACTTAAACATGCTTACTAGTGCTTATATATGCTTATTTCTGCTTTAACCTGCCTATTAGTGCCTTATTCCATCTGACACTGATACATCACATGTGCATATCTTGTGGTACTCCAGTTCATATATTTCAGCTATTTTGTGGGTCTTGCAACAAAAATGTTGTTCATAACATGCTTTGCCATGTAAAATAGACTGTGCTACAGTGGGACCCGAACCAGGAATGCCTGCTCATTGGTCGGATGCTCTACCTACTAAACTATTGCTGTTCTGCTTCATTTACATATTTCTACCATATTTTAATATCCATGTTTCCTTCCCCAGGCCCCCAAGCTCCATGTACACAGCATCCATCCATTCCCCAGTTGCTAGCCCAGCAATACCACACCTCCACACATTTCCTTCTCTGCACATGTCGGTACTCCTCCATTATACTGTCTCACCCCAAGCTTCAGCAGGCTCTTCATCCATTTAGTCCACGTACGTTAGTGCCTTCCTTTGATCCTCCTATGATACTGGTGGAAACACCTATGTGACCCACATGGTTTGGTTCGTCCCTCCAGGGACAGACTTGTTGTTGTGTCATGGGTAGACTTTGGTGGTCTACACTGTTTTTCCCACTGGTAGTATCCTGCCAGGGGTTCGGGAAACAGCGCTTTGCTCACACACTGGGCCAGCCTCATCTCCTGGTTCTGTGGAACCAATGCCCCAAGTGTGACATTCTGTGCATGAAGCATGCCCACACGCCCCCACGGCATGCACCGTTATTCATTCTTCTCTTCAGTATTATGCAAAACTACTGTTCTCACAGTATGTTTGGAAATGCACAGTTCATTGATACACATGGACTGCTCAGAGTACTGTGATTGAGCAATGTGCACATGTTTGCTGGTGTTAATCAACATACCTACATACATTTCCTATACTGTTGAATAACTGTGCTGGATGATATGTTTGTGATAGCAGCTGAATGTGTATCTACCTTGCCTTAGTGGTAACTCACTTAGACTATAGTGTGCAGGTTGGGGGGTTGGAACCCAGGAGTGCATATTACTTTGTTAATGGACACGATGAGAGTTGTTGGCTACAGAGGGCCTAAGACACTGTAGAAAAAGTGTAGGCGGGTATGCGCTGGTGTGCATGAGGCTCAGATCTGCTAACCTCTGGTTACGGTATCTTACACTGGGTTGGCCTCCACATTGTTTAACCAGTATGGGCATTGCTTACCGCCGCCCAGACAAGCATAATCCCACTTGCTGCAGCAAACCCCCTGCTCTATTTCATGTATTTAGTTCACATTTGTTTTCTGGGACAATCCAACTGGATGCTTTTCCATTGTCAGCGGTGGCCTGGGGAGTGAAGCTCCACAATAATCCCCAGCTACACATTACACGTAGTACTGATGTGTACACATTCATAGAGAGTAACAGACTTAACATAGCTATGTACCACATTCTTCATGCTTAATTCATATTAACATGTCGGTATTATACATGCAAAGGTCAGGTTTACATATCAGGTATGACTGTTGACTTAAGTCAGTTTAAAGTGAACTGTGATTCCAGTTTAACAGTTCTGGATAGGTTACACTCAGGTATTCAGGTTAGGTTTAGTTATGCCATACCTGTGTTTTAGAGTAGAAGTGAATAGTAAAGGAGTAGGTAGGTCAGTAGACGGGGGGACATTGTAACTGTATAGTAGGCCATTGGTATGATTGGTGGTGGAGCAATAGGGTAGGTACACAGGATGTTGGTTTTTGTATGCGGACAGGACAGGGGGTGTCAGTTTTACTAGTCGGTGTAGGGGTATGCAGTGTTAGTTGGGGGAGATTCACCAGGTGGTGAGCATGTGCTGATCCAAGTGTGTTTGAGGTGTTCCTTCATGTGCTATTTACATGTGTCGTTTAGGACAGCTGAGGTAATACACGTGGGTAGGGGGTTCTAGATTCTGCCAATATAGTTGGAGAAGAGGGTGACACCTACCTGTGACTGTGAACAGTAGAAGTAATGAAACAGGGGTCAATAGGTAAGTGGTTTTAATGGGGCACACAGAGGGGCAGATACTAGGGGAAATGTCCAGGGATGTGCAGGTAGGCTGATGGGAAAGTCCACAGGTGCCCATTTCTTCTGCAGCAACAGCTGTGTATATACACTGAATTTGGGAGTAGGTTTGGACACTCACATCCCAGGGTGGGGGTGGAGACAACAATAATACCTTGTGATGCCAAGTAGTTCAGCTTACATGCCTATAGTGGGTTGTTACGACCATGTGTTTTCTTTGGTGTTATTTAATGGGATTTGCAACAATACATCTGGTTATGCCGTACTTTGCCATGTAAAATAGACTGGGCTGCAGTGGGACTCATAGCAGCAGTGGCTGCTCGTTGGGCGGTGGCTCTGCCTAATGAACACTATTGCTTACATCCCTGGGGCAGTCTGAATAGAACCACTCCAGCAAACACCTGCATGCCTAGACCCATAATTACATACCCATAGTTCCCCCACCCGCACCTCCTCTACTGCACTCATCCATACTCTGGGTGCAGGTCAGGTCTAAACACGCCACTACACACTGCCCACTCACAACTTCATAGGACCCATCTTGTACATTGTCTCGACCCATGGGTCATCAGGCTTTCCCACCCTTGTAGTCTGGGTACGTACATGCCCCCCCTTGAAAGGTCATTGCATGGGCATCTTCCTATAATAAGAAAACTTTTGGGGTGTCCTGCAAGGGATGCTTCTGTCTCTGTTCCAGGATTAGACTTCTCGAGTTCACTGTGCCCCCCCCCCCCCAGTTGTATCCTGCCTGTGGTCTGGGGAGCAGTGGATTGTTTACATTGTGTGTTTGTTTGCATGTTTCGCCTATCTGGCTTGGGGGGGGTTCATGCTACATGTCACATGTTTGTTGATTGGGCCCCTCACCTCCATTGGCATGGCCTGTGAACATATGTCATTCTTAAGTGCCGTATCATAGCATAGCTATATATCTGTGTATATCTACACACACACACACACACACACACACACACACACACACACACACACACACACACATATATATATATATATATATATATGTATATATATATATATATATATATATATATATATATATATATATATATATATATAGATATATATATATATATATATATATATATATATATATATATATATATATATATATATATCTATACACACATATATATATATATATATATATATATATATATATATGGTTTACTATTAGAATTGCGAACGCACTTCTGTGACTCTCAGATATTCGAACGTGTAAGGTCGTAAACGATGATGTCGAAGGCAAAATAATTACCATAATTACCAGAAAGGCTCATCCAGACTCTGCTACACTTTGCTGTGAAGGAAAGGTTAGTTTGCTGTTATTTTTTGTATTTCTGTATTGCCTTTCTATATTTTGAATACTGTAGTTTGTTTTCTTTATCTTGTGTTTTGCTTGCATTCTGTTCTAACAGCATATTAAAACTTCAAAAGAGACCACAGCTCTCTCTGTTCTGAGTCAGGCAGAATTTTTCTCTCCCTCCCACCCATTTAAGTTGTCTTGTTAAATACCACTGTCTTTCTAGTTGCCCGCCTCTTATGTTAATCTGACCATATATCTCATTTCTCTACTTTCACTGGCTTATGTGAGTAATCACAAAACCATCACTTTTGAAATCCCACCCCTTCAATTATTTAAATTTATTGGCCATCCTACAGTATTTCATAGCACCAAAATACAAAAGTAACCACCCCTTTCAGTCCATCTTACTGTTTTAAAAATAGTAACTCTCCACTAAACCTTAACTTTTTAAACAGGTAAAACTCAAGTTACCTACTTTCATATCTAACTTCTCTAGTGCACACTGCAGAGTGCATTCTTTCAATCTTACCTTTAAGCATCCCTGTTACTAGGACTCTCTCTGATACCTAAAAACGTCATCTCTACTTGACTCCAAGTAGACTTTTCTCTATCTGTTAAACCTAGCACTTGCTCCTACAGTACTTATTACCTTGATACGGCACTCTTATAGATAGCACCCCAAAAGGCAAACCCCATTTCTCGGTCACCCACGCCCCGGAATCTCTTTTAAAGTTTTTTGTCCAGTCCTTCTAGCATGTCGAGGGATCAGTTGCTAGTGTCCTCTCCTGCTCAGCTGGTGAACCTAGAATATTGAGGCAATGTTACAATTGCCTCATGTACACAGACAACCCTCTCCTCCTCCCACAAAACACAAATACATGCGAGATGCAACTATACGGCCAAACTGGAGGCTGAGCTCTCTCAACATAGGACTGGCAAGACCAGTCAGGAGGAGAAGGTTACCACACACACTATAGACCCAGTCTCACATAGTACCATCACAACCTCAAATCATACACATAAACACACAAAGACATACCCGTCGGGTCTTATCAAAAATCTACCAAAACAGCAGAGGCCACCAAAGCAGACACCCAAACAACCACCACCTCAGAACACAACACCTGCAACACATAGACCTCACAGTCAGAGTGTCAAACAGTCACAGCCCTTAAGGCCAAACACAATGCCAGACACACTAGTCATTGGTGACTCCATAGTCAGACACACTGACGACCCGCTAACCAGACTGAGTAAGGAGAAGGTCACAGTAAGCTGCCTGTCGGGCGCTAGAATTCGCCACATAACGCAAGCACTCAGGTCTCTCAACAGCAGGTACAAATATGACTCAGTCATTGTCCACGCTGGTGTAAACGACCTGAGACGCACTCCTTGGACTACATGAAAAGAGACATTGAGGAGCTCTCTGATTATGTAGCCCAGGCAGGTATGACCCTGACCTTGAGCAGTATCCTACCTTCACCAAGAATGATGCCACAATACAGAGATAAGATGATCAGCTTTAACAATTGGCTTAAACTCTGGTGTCATTCAAAGGGGATCCAATGTCTGTCTGCCTGGGATGACATGCTGGACAAGCCACGCTGTTTCGCAAGGGACGGCTTGCACCTGTCACCCCTGGGATTCCGGATATTGGCAAAGGCTCTTGCCACCCCATAGTGCCTTTTTAGGCAAGGCTCAAATTCTAAACCTACCACCCTAGAACACAAAAAGGAAAAAACTAAGGGTAATGCTGCTCAATGCCAGAAGTCTAAATCTCAAAATGCACGCACTCGAGGCCCTTCTCAGTATGGAGAACATCGATGTCTGTGCAGTGACAGAAACCTGGTTCAAGGCTCCTGAGAGCACCCCAGCACTATCAGGTTTTACCTCTTATCATGCCCGCCCCAAAATCCGGACAATACCAAGAAAGGAGGTGGGGTATCCATATTCATCAAAGACACCCACACCTCAAGACTGGTGGCAACGCACGATGCATCGGAGACCATCCAGGTGCAATTAACCATAGGCAAGACTGCTCTACAAATTGTAGCATGTTACAGGCCACCCTCACAAACTCAGGAACCTCACATGGCCTTCCTGAAAACACTAGAGGGGATAAATGTATCACCAAACACCATCATACTAGGTGACTTCAATTACCCTAATATAGACTGGGAACACTACTCAAGCCCAAACACCCTAGCCCAAAAGTTCCTGGAATTCATAAACTCAAATGCCATGGAACAACTAGTCACCATCCCCACAAGAGGAGAAAACATACTTGATCTCATTATCACGAACATGGGAGCACAATGTTGAACACCGGAAGTATACCCCTCACTGGTGAGATCAGATCACAAACTAATCTCGCTGGAGGTCCTCATCCCACCCCCACCTGAAATAAAAAAGACCACAGTAAAGAACTTCTCAAAAGCCGACTTCACACTTCTAAAGACTAGTGTGGTCTCCTTTAAGGCCCCCGAGCCGGCAGAAAACAGTACTCAAGCCGCTGAATCACTTACAAATGCCTTCTACCAGCACCTGCAGGACTGCATGGATAAGGCAATCCCAAGCAAAACAAAGACTCTTTGTACAAAAGGCAGCGTCCAGTCTGGTGGACCCCAGCCATAAACAAACTCTACAACAAAAGGAGGAAGCTACTACAAGATAGAGCAAAATCCTTAAAAGGTAAGACACCCTTGATCACTATAAGTAAAAAACTAAGAGCTCTCATAAAATCATCCAAAGCAAATTTTGAGAGAAAAATAGCTAAAGACTCAAAAGACAATCATAAGGCCTTCTTTAGCTATGTTAGAAACCTGGGAGGAAACTCCCAGATATGCTCAGAACTAGTTCAAAATGATGTGAAGATTACTGATCCTACAGACATTGCCAACATACTGGCTGACAGGTTCAGTGCAAACTTCTCCCCCAAAAGGAGAGATATCTATATCAAGCTATTACAGCCGCCCAAACATCTACAACGCCGAAGTGAGAACTGCTCTCTGAAAAGCAAAAGACACAGCATCCATGGGACCTGATGGTGTCCCCGGCTGTGTGCTCCACGAACTCAACGAGGAATTAAACCCACAGCTAGGACAGCTGTTTAATCATAGTCTTACCTCTGGATACGCACCCAGGAGTGGCGACTGCAACTGTGGTCCCACTTCACAAAGGCGGTGCCTCCACCGACCCTGGAAATTACCGCCCATTAGCTTGACAAGCCTTATCTGCAAAGCCATGGAGAGGATCATAATGGACCTCATAAATAAAGACATAGGGAATTTGCAGACTTTGGATCCATCCCAGTTTGGCTTTGTCAAAGGCAGATCATGCCTTCTAAACTTGGTTGACTTTTTCAAACAGTCACCAAAGCCATTGATGAGGGAAAGGCAGTCCATACAGCCTACCTCGATCTGGCTAAGGCCTTCGATACAATACCCCACTCGGGTATCATTGAAAAACTCATCAGCTTAAATGTTAACCCATACATCACAAGATGGGTTGCAAACTGGCTGAGTGACAGAACCCACAGGGTCAGAGTTGCTGGCACCATGTCAGACTCAAAGCCTGTCACAAGTGGTGTACCACAGGGCTCAGTCCTGGGCCCACTCTTGTTTGGCATCTACTTTTCAAGTACAAGCAAACACAGGAGGGTTATGGCTGACAAAGTTTGCAGATGACTGCAAACTCGCGCCATAGTAGAAAACACATCTGACACAGATATCCTTCAGAAGGGTCTCACAGAAACGGATAACTGGTGCCAGAGCCATGGCCTAAAGTTAAATGCCAAAAAATGCATAGTCATACCCTTCGAAAAACAAGGTTACCCCTAGCTACCAAATAGGTGGCAATCCACTGAGCACAGAAGAAGTTATCAGGGACCTGGGGACCCAGGTTGATAGTAGTCTGTCATTCGACACCCATGTAGCTAAAGTAGTTAGGAAGACCTTCTACATTGCCCACCTTATCATGAAGGGATTCTCATCTAGATCAAGGAGGTCATAGTCTCCCTATACTCATCACTCATCAGACCAATGATTGAGTACAATGCCCCATTCGAATGTATCTGACCCGACACTTGCAGCAGCTGGAGAGGCCACAAAAGTTCCTCACCAAAAGGATAAAGGGTCTCAAACATCTGTCCTATGCTGCCCGACTGAAAGAACTCCAGCTCTATTCAGTCGCTACCGCTTGCTCAGAGGTGACCTTTGCCTAACATACAAGGCCATGTCAAACCCAGATTTGATGAATATGCTTCACCTCAAAAATCTAGATCCGTCAGAGTCACAAGGGCGGAGACTTAAACCTCGACACGGCTATTAATAGGACGTGCTGGAGGGATAGATTCATCACCCAAAGACTCCCTATGCTGTGGAATAAAATCCCGGTATATGTGAGGCAGAGCACCTCGCTGGCCTTGTTCAAGAGAAATCTTGACCAATGGATGGGAGATCGCAGATATACCCCAGGGGTTACCTCAGTGTCACTGCTCAACAGAGGCACAGCAAAATAATGGGTATAGTTCCCCATACTAAAGGGGTGGCGTAAGCCACAAAACTATGGGCTAGGCTTGTAAATGCCCTCGGGCAGATAGCCTAGTATGAACCTATGAACCTATGAACCTATGAACCTATAATCAATCTAGGAATGGTTTTAACATGGGTCGAGGTAGGGAAGATGTTTGCAGTAGGGAATAATACTGAACACCTACCTCGACCCATGTTAAAGCCGTTCCTAGATTGATTATTTTATCTTTGACATCATCGTTTACGACCTTACACGTTCAAATATCTGAGAGTCGCAGAAGTGCGTTCGCAATTCTAATAGTAAACCTATACATATATATATATATATATATATATATATATATATATATATATATATATATATATATATATATGTGTGTATATGTCTTTATATATATATATATATATATATATATATAGATGTATATATAGATGTATATATATCTAACGACATGTGGATGTATGGGTGTCTGCGTATGTATATATCTATATGTGGGTATTTATACATATGTCTATCTATGTATGTATACATTTGTACTACAGAGAGGGAGAGGTATATATCTCTTTAGTTATGGGTATATATACAAACACACATACCTCTACATATTTAGCTACATATCCTGTAATGTTGACTGGTATTGCTGGATGCTGTGTTTCTTGTGCATACTGGCCAACCTTGTGTGCCATGTATGCTTTGCGATACCTACAACTAAATCCATTAGTGTACACAGAGTCATACATGCAATCTATTGTTAGTTCCAGGAATACATTCGTCCTATGCGGGATAACCCAATCATTGGGTATTCAACCTTCATCTACATCCAGGATTACATAGGTACCCCTGGCTATGTGCATGGACTATGGTGTGTGCCACACCTAGGATACTTGGGTCGAGACATCATTCGGGATGGGTCCTGAGGGGGTTGGGGGGCAATGTGTGGTGGTGTGGTAGCTACAGCCCATGCTTACTACTGCTTACATATGCTTACTACTGCTTATTTGTACTTATGCCTGCTTACTGCTGGCTTATTCATTATGATACTGACTCTTCACATGTGTATTTCCTGCAGTATTCCTGTTCATAAAAATTATGTTATTTAGTGGGTTTTGCATTACAAATATTACTTATACCATGCTTTGCTGTGTAAAATAGACTGTGCTGCACTGGGACTCGAACTGGGAATGCCTGTTCATTAGGCGAACGCTCTGCCCACTACAATATTGCTGACATGCTTCATTTGCATACATCGTCCTTGTTATCCTCTTCAGCCTTTTGGGCTGCTTTCACTGTGGTTCAGCAATGGGCACACCCGTGCACCTACAGTTAGCTGTACTGGGAGCTTTAGACAACAATATGGGGGGGGGTTCTTCTTTTCATCTTTATGTCTTGTTACTGTTGTACGCATGGGGGACTGTTGTTGATGATATGCAGACAACTATGAGCTGCCCCACTCATTTATTTCCACTTTCTGCTGTTCTACTTTTCAGGGGTATGTTTATTCTGAGTGCTTTGTTCTCAGACATGCCCACTGCACTTGTACATGCTCTGTGTATGCCTAGGAGGTCAGGCAGCGCACCTTCATTAATATGCATGGCGCGCTGCCATCCTGCTCCTAAGCGGCCGCTTCCATGCAGGACTACACTAGTCCTGCACAGAAGATTAGTGAATCCGGGGGATAGTGTCCATCTATGGCATGGGTGATGCAATCTGTACAGCCAAGCATCTCACATATCCACATATCCACTTAAACAGCATGTTTAAAAAATAACACACAACCTTGTCAAGTTTACCTCAGAAATTCTCATGACTACACTATCATCGATTATACGGAACTTCTTAAAAATCCTCCCATTGGATGATACAGTCATTGAATTCAATACAACTTTTCTAAATATCCTAAATAGCCTTGTGCCTCTTATAAGGAAGAGGCTAACAACTAATAATGCAATCTGGCTCTCTAAAAAGAGTAGGTTGGTAATGTAGGACATAGAAAAAGCAGGGAAAGAACGTCAAAAATTTAAAACACCTCAAAATCTTGAACACTTCAGAATGCTTCACAGTCATACTAAAAAGTGAATAAATGAAGACAGAAAACTATACAATAATATTCAGAATAATACTAAACACAACCCTAAAAAGTTTTGGACATCCATTAAAGAGATATTACACCACAGCCAAAAATTCAACCCAAACCCGTCTCAAAAACTCACCATTCAAAATTGCAATACAGTTTGAGTCTTAATTTATGGATAGTAACGTATATCTAACCAAAGATTCCTCAACATTTAATCCCAACCCTGCCCAATAGCCACATATCACCAAATCCACTTTCACCTTTAAACCTGTGCCCACATCCTATATAAAACAACTCTTAAACAAACTTAAACTGTGCTTTTCTTCAGTTGATAACTTTCCAACTAAGTATCCCAAAATAACAGACAATAGTATTGCGTATCCTGTCCCAATACTAATAGGTAAATCCAGAAATCCCATTTTCCCTCTATCTGGAAAAGAGTCACACATTATCCCTTTAGACCTGTAGCAATCTTATCTCCCTTTGCCAAAATGCTTGAAAATGTATTCAAAAACAATTGCTAGACTATCTTCTGCAGCAAAAACTCCTATCCACCATACAACATGGCTTCTGTCTTTCCATAGTATTAGCACTGCCCTTCTAACCTATATAGGTACTGTCAATAAAGCTAGAGATAATGGCAAACTACTTTTCTATATTCTTTGACACAGTTTGTCACAGCAAACGTCTACTTCAAATGTCCTCACTAGGTCTGTCTCTCAGCCCACCCTTTTGTGGTTCAAAAGTTACCTATCAAATAGTTATCAGTCAGTAAAATGGAAGTTCATGCTCTCTCCTTACCTCCCAGTCATCACCAGTGTACCATAAGTCTCTGTCCTTGGTCATCTCCTCTTTAACATTTTCATTAACACCCCCTCTACATCCACACAACAGACTATCCTAATACAATACAGAGTTGATTCCATTCTCATGTGCACATCTGAAAATGGTACACCTCAAAAAAGTTACAAAGCTTTAACAAGCACTGAACCAAGGTTTCTTAACTCACAACTCCTGCTCAACCCAGAAAAGACCAAACTATTACACCCCCCAATACCTCTCTCATGAAAAAACTAAATTTAAAGTCCTCTCTCTTGATAATACAACAATTGAAGCCACTTCTCATAGCAAATTATTAGGGGTGATAGTTGGTGATAATCTTACGCTTGACCTGCATATACAAAATCTCACAAGAAAAACTTATCAAAAGCTAGGGATGCTTTAAAGAGCTGAAAACGTCCTCACTGACACAACTAAAACTACACTTACCACTACTTATCTCCTCCCCTCACTTCTTTATAGTGCTCCCATGCTCACTAACCTCCAGGTTTCACATAATTTAAAACTTGAACAGTGCTGGAGACAAAGATGGCCACCGTTCAGTGAGCACTGTTAACCTGCAGCTCCTCAAACACCCAGAGAAAAACTCATACTAAAAGATTCACCAGAGCTTTCTTAACAACAATCTGACATTCCAACAACTCTACTCACCATCCAGAAACACAGGAAAGCTAACTGAAAGAAAATTACTACCAAATCTATCAAGATTGCAACAGATTACTTGGCCTGGTAGTAAGTCACAAAGGAAGCCGTGTGCTCAGGGAAACATCCCTCATACCATCCTGAATAAATGCCAGAAATACTACTTTATTTTATCTACTAACTATACAAAATGTCAAGAGATGATAAAGCAATGGAGACTACAACAACAAAAACTAAACTTTCAGAATTTATGTCACCAGAAAAGGATTTAAACTCCAAAAGACAGAAAATAACCAAACAACAAGAAGCTGGAAAACCTGGAAATAAAAATAAACCAGACCAAATGGCAAACCTGGAAGACATCAAAGCAGCCCTAATGCCCATACAAGAAGCTATAAAAGAACTATCCACTCAAGTACAATCCTTTGGAACATCCTTCAATCAAATAATGGGAAGAATGGACAAATCTGAAGCCAAAATCGCAGAGAATGAAGACAGAATAACCTTACTTACCAAAAAAGCAGCCTCCCAGGAAACAGACATCCAAAATATGCAAGCTAAAATCATTGATCTCGAGGCAAGGGCAACAAGAAATAATATAATCTTCCGAGGTATCCCGGAGAATATACAACACTATGACCTGATCCCATCTATATTACAAATATTAACAACCCTACTCAAAGACCCAAAAGCTGCACAGCAAATAACAGTAGAAAGAGCCCACAGAGCTCTAAGGGACTCTCAAACACCAAATAATCCAAGACCTGTATATGCCAAATTCTTTAACTTCCAAGATGTAAACAAAATACTAATAACAGCTAAGAAAAATGGAAGGTCATTAACATGGAGTAACAACAAAATTTCTCTAGCCCAAGACCTGCCCCTACAAATCAGACAAGCCAGGCAAGTTCTTGCACCCTACTGCAAAGTCCTGATTGAAAAGCATCTAAAATTTCAAATGAAATATCCACATTCCCTAATATTTACAGTTGATGGAGTTAAATATACTGTGCCTTCATGTCACTGTTCAAATCCATCCCTGCCTCAGAGACTTAGCCACAAGCTCCATTGAGCCATCCAGCACTCCAAACCCAGATTCGCCCTCCACCAGCAGCTGAGGATCTTCTGCTTCCCTTGTCTGGCTTCTTCCCTGCTCTAGGCCGCATCGTGGGTCTGGTGCGACCCCTTTCCAGTCCATACTAGGCACGAAAATGAAAACAGGAAGCTCCAAACACTTGCGCAGGTAAAACTGTCCCACGATAGGAACCAAAAGAAGAAAAAAGCCTGGGAACCAGCGCAATCAACATAACGTGACCGGAAGTCTGCTCCTGAAGTCAGTCCCCCTTCGCGAAGCTAAGCAATCGGCTTAGCCAGTTGCAAACCCGAAGAAGAGACAGGAAAGGAACTGTGAAGTTAAGAACAGTTTAAATGTAAAGTTAAAGCACATAAACACAAACACTAAAACACTACGTCACCCCCATCCCCCTATACACAATAGATAGACTGTAAATAGTAAAACTAATTACATACTGACAAACATACTAACATACACACCATACAGAGAAATTAGAGAAAACTAATTAATTAATATACATACAGATCCCAATGCAACATAATATATTTTAATAAACTAATTCCAGATAAACAACTAAACAGTCGTAACTTAATTACACAAGTGACAAATATAACTCATACTAAATAAAGCTAACACACCAAAACACTACTCAACCACTTAGAACACACACTCCCTACTACCATAAAGACTATAGCCTGAAACACACAAGGAACATTAGAATAATCACTCAACCCAGAATAAGCAAGAATCCAAACACATAACTCTCACTCAAAAACACTAGATAACACTAGCATAATTTAATTAAACTACATACATAGGTTCTATCCTGGCTAACCCATACAACATGACTCATCTCACTGGTTTGAAGATATCAGATCATATCATGACTTATTGTATAAAATAGTAAAATGCAATCCAACAGTAATATAATGTATAGATGGATGAACCATATGAATCCTGTAATACTGTTGCAAGTTGTAAATCCTGACATAAGAATGTTATGTTATTATCCTCAGTGTGTCTCTAGAACCTAGAAAACCTACTTAAACACTAAATTGTTTACTAGGACATACACTCTAACAGAGTGAAGATACGCCAATCCCCATACATCACAAAACTACACAAGTCAAACTATAACTCAACCAATAATTCCAAGGGAATTAAGTGTCAATCATAAAAATAGAGCGCCCCCTACAGGTGGTGGAGGGCACATGCACATCTAAGGCTAAACAAGAAAACTTTATATTCAATGTACATAGTTAATAAATTAAAATGAGAAGATAAAACTAAAATAGCACCATCCCAAGTAACATGATAGTTAAACATATAAATAAAAGGACATCTTTAGTTCTAAGTGATACTGTTACTAGTGACAACTTAAAACTTTAACACCATATAAATAAATCTTACAAGAAGAGGTGTAGGTCGCAATGCAGTGCTTATTAGTGAATGAGAGGGATAAACTTTGTACTAAAAACTTTAGACCATCCAGGACCACCACAGTTATTATACCTCTCACAAGATAAAATACAAGACATACATTTAGGATATATACAGGAAAATACTAATACAAGTTACTGTCAGGTCCTGTTAAATTCCTGGTCCAGGGTATTAGTGGGTAGGCACTGGGGAGGGACAGGAATTATAGAATGCTTCCATGGTATAACACGAATAAGAAATAGCCATAATACAAATCTTCCACCTATATTTCATCATTACATATACAAAACAAAAATATTTGAATGTGGGTAATAGACTCATGGAATACTAAAGGGCTTCAGAACATAAAAAAGAGAAAACTCTTCCTACACCTATTTCTGCAGTCTAAGGTGTGTTTTATACTACTCCAAGAAACCCACCTAACCAATGAACAATGGTCTGAAATAAAAAAGAAAAAATGGATAAAAGAAATAATAGCCTCCAAAGGCAAGGCCATTAGTGCTGGAGTGGTGATTATCATTAAAGATCAATTTCAAGATACAATAATAGAATCCAAACCAGATACAGAAGGTAGATGGTGCTATGTGATCTTAACATCCACTCTTTATGATAAACCCTTTATTTTCCTCAACATATATGCACCTTGTCACAACCAACACTCCTTCTTCGCCTCACTATACCCCATACTAAATAAATATAATAACCATTACATAATTATAGGGGGGGACTGGAATGCATATCAAAACCCTATTCAAGATAAATCAACCACACAAAGAGCATGCATTAACCAAGCTGTAACTACCCTAAATGAACTTAAATATGACTTTAAGCTATATGACCCCTTTAAATATGGTAACAAAACACATAACTCAAATATATATATACGTTCTATTCCAACTGTCACAAAATGTGGTCAAGAATAGACTTCTTTCTAATTTCGGAAGCACTAACCAAGTTAGATCCCACAGTCAATATACACACCCGCTGCCTATCTGACCATTCGAAAATCACTTTAAACTTTACCAAAAACTCAAGAAATAACTCACCCTATAGGGGCTATAATTGGTCCTTAAATCCCAACCTTTTAAATAAAAAAGAAATAGTTCAGAAAATACAGGACATACTCAAAAACTCATTAAGTAACATGGGAAAACAACATCACCCACCAGATATTGAATGGGCAGCTACTAAGGCCCAAATAAGAGGTATCTTTATCCAAAAAGCTTCATATTATAAGAAAATCCAACACAAAGAAGAACTGCTACTAGAAAATAAAATCAAATCACTAGATCAGGACCTAATGAAAAATCATAACATACTAACTGAAACAGAACTATTGAAATGTCAGAAAGAACTTTTCTTGATACACAACAGAGTTTCATTTCAAGAAAGTAAAATACTCGCAAAATATGCAAATCATATACAAACCCCGTCACGAGCACTAGCAAGAATTATTAACCAGACTAAAACTCCCTCCCAAATACACAAAATTTACCATAAAAATCAATACCTTACAACATCTGAGGACATTATTAATACATTTGAAAAGATATACACACAAATCTATGGAGAACAAGAAAACTTATCCACATATGAAAAGAACTGTGACTTCCTACAAACACTTAACTTCCCAAGAATTGATGAAGAATCACAAAAAGACCTAACAAAAGCAATATTGATGGAAGAAATAACAAATACAATTAAAAAACTAAAACCTAGTAAAGCACCGGGTCCTGACGGCCTTATAGCAGAATTCTATAAAACATTCTACATTATCATTGCCCAAATCCTGTCATATGTATTAAACTATGTAATAAATAACACAATCAATGACATCCATTTTAATGCATCTAAAACAATCTTTATTCCCAAAGAAAACTCAGATCCCCAAAACCCAGATAACTACAGACCCATTTCCCTACTAAATATTGACACTAAAATCCTGACATCTATCCTGGCCAGCAGACTAAAGACAATATCCAACATAATTATATCAAATGAACAATCGGGCTTTTTGACATCCAGGCAAACCTGTGATAATACTCTTACTCTACATACACTAATCTCTCTTGCAAACCAAAGGAAACTAAACATGTATGCACTTATTATAGATGCGCAAAAAGCCTTTGACAGAGTGAATATAAAATTTATATTCCAGATCTTACCCTACTTCAGCATACCCCAAAAATTCATACTAACTTTACAAACACTATATAATAATCCATATACAACACTCTACATAAATAAAACATCATCCAAAAGAATCCAAATCAGAAATGGTACCCGACAAGGATGCAAAGACAATATGAAGAACCAAAACCCAAACTGGTAAACTGCAATAAAGTCCAGGAAACTGAAAGCCAACTGCTGTTTGACGAATTTAATTCCAAAACCAAACTGGTAGTAATTCACAGACAAGTACCCGACAAGGATGCCCACTATCTCCCCTACTGTTCAACATATACCTAGAACCTCTATTCCTATATATAAAACAAAAAACATACCATAATGAACCAGTAATCTATGGCACCAAGATCACACTTTCAGCCTTCGCAGATGACCTCAACATATACTGTACAACGCCCATCTCAGACACAGGAAAAATAATATCTGCTATAGAAGACTTCGCAATAGTGTCAAACTATAAAATAAACCTCAACAAAACTAATATATTTCCTTTAAGAACCCCAAAACCATTTAGACTTCTTCCATTGATAAGCCAACCAAAGGCTGAAGAAAAAGTCAAATACCTAGGAATTACATACACTACAGATAATAAAGACTTTTATCTCAATAATATTAAACAAACCTGGGAACACATACTAGCTGATTTAAAGAGATGGAAAAACCTGAAACTACCCCCACTAGCAAAAGTCTCGGTGGTAAAAATGAATGTCTTGCCTAGGTTACTCTACATCTTCAGATCCGCACAGTTGGCTATACCTAAGAAGTTTTTCAAATTAATTCACACGGAATTCGCAAAACTTATATGGGAACCAAAAAAGAGCAGAATATCATATGATAAACTGATGACCCCGAAATGCAAAGGTGGACTAGATCTACCTAACTTTGAGACTTACTACTTAATCATAAATGCAAATAGAACGTTAAGAATTGCATCCTATGACTCACAAAATAAAAATTGGGCCCCAAACTGGCTAAAAACAAGTTTTAAATACATTAAGAATCTCAACATTAACCCCAAATCATTGCCTTTTTTAAATAGTAACAACATTAAAACATATGATATAATGGAACACATACAAAACTATATTAAACTAACACAAAATCTCTTTGGATCAGCAAAACTCCTTCAATATATGATGATGCTACAACCCTTCCACAAAAATCCTAACATGAAAATTGACAACAAACTAATAGACCTGAAAAACTTCCCACTTATAATAAACCTTTCATTACAGGATATATATCCATACATAAATAACTCGACCCATGAACTAAGACAGCAACTGGCCCTCACCAAATCTTATCTAGTGATTCTGAGACAGATTAAAGAAATATTGACAAACTACTTCAAAAACCTAAACATCAACAAGGAAAAATTAGCAAAATGTATAGAATTATGGCAAACCCTCTGACAAAATACCAAATTTATAACAAACTCATATAAACTGTTGAAAGACATCAAATACCAAGACCAACTACTCATAGCTAAATACTGGAAAGAAAAACTCCCACCAGCCGAAGAGGATAAAATAGTACAGGCAATAAATGTAACGACAAAATCCATTTCCCTCCAAAAGCTAACATTTACCCAACTCATGATATACAATGATGCTTATTACACACGCCTAGACTGCACAAATTTAACCTACGAATTCTCCAAAATGCCCACATTGCAAAGATGAAACGGCTGACCTCTTGCATATGTTCTGGAGCTGCAAATGCATATATAAGCTTTGGAATTCACTGAAAATACAACTGCAAAAGATGTTGTACCAAACAACAACACTTACTTGGGAATTTACAATATTACATATCCCCCCAGACAACCTATCTAAAACCCAAATCACCATCCTAATCAATATATTAATGTTAATGAAACTCTGTATAGCTACTAACTGGCTAAACCCATCTAAAACCTCATGGGACAACTTCAAGACTCTAGCAATAAAACACATCCTAACCCACAAATACATATTAAACAAACAAAACAAAAAGACCCACAACTTGAAATCATGGGAACAAATTTTTAATATTATACTAGCGTAAAATATAGAAGAGGATCAACTCCTCTAATACACACAATACAAAACATAACACCTTACAAAGCAACATTTAAATAAGATACTAAAACTGGAGAAATTAACTGACAAATGTCTATTTCTTGTCTTCCCCTTTATTGTAAGAGAGACTATGGAAGCATTCATGTAAATATTTATGTAAATATTGTAAATATGTTGTAGTAATAGTATTGGAATGTTTATACTCTGCTTTATTCTCCTGTTACTATACCCATTATGTTATTCCATCAAAGATGTACCTTTTGAACAAATGTTATGTAACTAATATAAAGAAAAGAAAAGAAAAGCAATAAAAAATAGTATTGAAAAAAAAACTTGAACAGTGCTATAAAAAGATGCTAAATTTGCAGCAAATACCCCTTTCATAAGACAACACTGTATAGCACTAAAAAGCATAAATTGGTTAGAATTATGTCATCAACTAACATATACACAGCGTCTTACCACCTATAAAATTATCCAGCATCCATCTGCCTTTCCAGCACTAAAAAAACATTCTACACAACTATGTTCCCAGTCAGTCATTATTATACAGTGACCCAAAACTGCTGTCTGTCTACAAACCTATCAAATCTGTTGTGAATTGTCAGTACTTGTGCAAGGTTGCTTGCCTTACCTTACCTGTATCTATCAGATCAATACCCTCCCTTCCATCTTTCAAAATGAATTTGAAAGACTTCCTAGCTAAAATCTGTCTCTCTTCTTGCTCAATTCATATTGCAATCCCTTTACCTTTAATTTCTAATGATTGTCATATTACTTGTATCTGTTCTTAACCATGTATTTATATTATGTCTAATTTGTTATAATTATTTAAACTGCAGATGCTTTTGTTTTATTTTTGAAGACAGTAAAATTAGTCATTAAAATGTTTTGCAATAATTTGGAACTTTTCTCCATGGACCTCCACTGAAAATGGGCTTCCACCCAGTCAGACTTTCTCAGTAATCAAAACTTGATAGATAGATAGATAAATAAATAAATAAATAAATAAATAAATACATAAATAAATTAGGAAACAGATTTGGGAAGCAGGAAGAGTCAATTAGGGAAATTTGAAGAACAGTTTGATGGCTAGCATTCTCATCCTAAGAGGCAGGGGAAGAGAACTCTGTGTGACTTCTGTTGGAGACCTGAAGCCTTGCAGACTAACTCACTGTAAGACAAAGTGTCCAATGTTCTGAGCAAGGGAGGCAATTGCATGCACCATGCACACTGATGTCATTACAAACCACTCTCTCTGTTAAAGAACTTAGAAATTAACTAGCCAACACAACCCAACATCACTCTACTTCTTGTAAGAGGGGTTTTCACCCCCAACTCTTGGAATTACGCTAGAAGGCTTGCACATTAAGAAGACAGAAGACACACTTGGCAAAGGAGTACATCAGGGAATGTCCAGGAAGGACCCAGGGATAGCAGAGGGCAATGAGTCATGTAGGTGTCTGGGACCCAAAAAAGAAAAAGAAAACAAATTGGCTTTCTGCTCCCTGACAAAAAACTATAGACATCTCCTAACTCTGTCTGTCTGTTATTGATAAGACATTTGAAACAAGATATTTCATGTCATAGGTTCATAGGTTCATAGGTAAATACTAGGCTAGATGCCATTGTGGGTCCAGTTTAAACCTAGCCAGTTTCCCTTTTTGTTCTCAAAATAACCTATCCCATTTGGTTATGGTTTGGCCTTACCCATCCCTTGTTTGATAATTATATATTATCCCTAATAACAATAACTGTGATCATATTATAGACAATTTAAGAGGACCTGCACATGGGATAAAGCATGTAGGAGCTGTGTCAGTTCATTAGTAGTACAAGGGGCAGTCATAGTACATTTTCTGTTAATAAAGTAATGCCCTGGAGATAGAAAGAAACCAGTCACACACTGTCACAGGTACAAACAAAAATGTTAATATAAAAAAATATTTAGTCCTTCCATCCCTAACCTGGACTTCATCAGAATACCACTAACTTACATCACTTCCTTTTATGTCTTCAGCAGCTGACACAGATCCATATTATTAAAGAACCAGTGCTATTAAAATGAATACCACTGCTATAAAATTCATAATCTTAACCATATAAGTCAAATATACAACTGATCACATACTTCTTTCAAATTCAATATGTAAATAAGTAAATGGAAACAATCACTTGTTTAAAATTGTAAGCACAGTGACTGAACAGTTGCACATTCTAACACATAAAAAACATATAAAGAAATAAAAGATAACCTTCCCTACTTTAAGTATATATCTTAAAAAAACACAATACGAACATTTAAACATAACTATAACAAATGCTTGTCAAAACAAGGATGAGAGTAATAAATAGTAAGGGTTCCCAGAGAAAATTAGAGTTTGACAGAATGCAGTTTTAACACAGGTTTTATTGATAAAATATCCACGTGAATTTAAATTTTAAGCACAATTAAACAGTCACACATTCTAACAAATGTAAAAAAATATATAAACTCCTTAAAAAACAATAACAGTCCCTACTTTATCTATCAAGGTATGTATCTTTAAAAAAACACAATATGAGCATACAAGTATAGCAATATTAAATGCTCTTCAAAAGAGCAGTAGAGAAATGTGCTTTGGTAGTTTAAGTTGACTGCTACCTCCCCCACCAGTACGAATGACAACGTATCAATAAATCCCCTGGAATCAGTAACATTTCTGAAATATAATGCATTCACTATGACATTGTTCTCTAAATCAGAATTTTGACAAGACTGCAAATTCCACCTAAATGTTCTTGGACCTACAAACTAGAAACTCTTTACCACACAAATGTCACAGCTCAGTAATGGCTGGCCGATCCTATAATGATACAGCTTGCCATTTATGAATAGCATTTCTAATGTATACATTCCAATCAGCTACTATGAGATAGACATAACAGTATGATTTAGGTCCTCAAATTTAACTTTCTCCTCCTAGATTTATTGATATTCCTCAGATCTATCGATCAGAAAATGCCTTATTAAATAAATAAGTACATACGAAGACTCTTTGTCACTAACTATATAAGGTCTAGTAAATAAAGACTTTCTAACTGTGAAAAATAAGAAGGTGCTCCTATTTACTCTCTGCTATGATTTTTAAAGACCAGTAGTATGATTTTTAATTATTAGAGGTTGAGAGGTAGGAATGTTCAGCAGGCCTTGACTAGTGCTCTAAAAATTGAAACTTCTGTCTCTGGTTCCATCTCTCTTTGGTTAAGATTGTCTCAGCTGTTGGTGGGTTGGGAAGGGGAAGTTGAAACACAGAGCTGAAAAAACATTTGGAGATATGACATATAATGTCCTGTCATTACCTTATGCCTTACTGCTCCTAAAATGGTGATGTTATACTTCAAAGCTAAGCGAGCAAGGAGGAGCTCCCTGGGAGGACATGTCTTCCCTGGGCCTTAGGGCAGTCCTGTCTCCCTGGTCATCTTGCATCCAGCCTGGAAATCAATGGAAGTCTTATCTTCCACCAGGCTTAATGGTTGATTCACCTACAGCATCATGGTCCCTTCCTCTCAAGAGAGGCATGCCTATCCACAGTACTGCACCATCGGTTACCCATGTCTGTATTTAAGCTCAGGTCATCTGGATAGTTATCAAGCCTTTATTCCTGTTTACCACCAAAGCTAGAAGAATTCTGCAGATAACTCTATTGTCATGCAAGGCAACCTCAACAGTAATGTGGCAAAAGATGGAGATACCCAGAGGGTTATAATTAATATGAACAGCTTTCCTGATCTAAACCCAAGAGATGAACTGTTTTTAGCTTTTTGTGTTAGTCTTAAACTTTCCACAATAAACACCATGTTCAAGAGGAAGGATGCAAAGCACACTTGTAATAGAGTAACTTGAGAGAAAGGTCAATAGCTGACTTCACAGTTGTATCATTAGACATGACACTATACATTCTAGATATTCACATCAAGAGAGTTGACCTGTCAGCTAAACTGATTATAACTTGGTGAGCTTGGTCAGATGGCCAGGGTGGTAGCTGGACAGCTATAGGGAAAATGGCACTTGATATGAGGGTGCCTTAGGAATTCTTATCCAATTCTTCTGTGTGAAACAACATTAATGTATAGCTGCAGAAGAGTTTTCTTTTATACCAACTATAGACTGAGAGACCTCCACCACCACTTGTGTAGAGGCACAGAAATTATTGGCGTTTGTCAATATAAATGCCCTGGAACAATTAGTCAAAGTGTCCACTAGGAGAACAACATCTTAGATTTTGTCCTTACTAATATGGGGGCCTCTTGCACCATTCCTTGTGCATCGTCATCATCTCCCCTGAAAAAAAATTGCAACCAGAGACCCTTTCCACCCTAGGTAAATTTAGAAGATTCTCTAAGATAAGCTACCTACCCTTAAGTGATATATTGGCAAACTTCTGGGACCTCCACTATTTGGCATACACTTTTCTGACGTAAAAGCCAGTACCAAGGAGATATGGATGACTAAGTTTGCTGATGACTACAAGCCAGGAGCTCTCATTGAATCTCCAAATGACACAGCTATCCTATAAGAAGGTTTGTCTCAAATAAATAACCAGTGTCAAATTCATGGACTGAAACTACATGCCAAAAATGCATTATTGTATCCTTTCATAAGTCATCTATAGTGGGAACCTACCACATTGACAATGCACCCCTGAGAGTTGTCCCAGTTCAGGATTTGGGAACGTATGTGGACAGTGAGCAAACATTTTACCAACATGTGTACACAGTCATAAGAAAGTCTTATATTATGCAGCTTATAAATAAAGGAGTTGTGTCCAGATCTATGGGGTGTTATTGTTTCACTTTATTCAGCCATTATTAGGCCAGTTATTGAGTATAATGTCCTCTTTATCATGTTTCTGTATAGACACATGCAACAACTGAATGCCCACAGAGATACCTTACTAAAAGGATGCAAGGCCTAAAAAATACGTCCCACATAGGTTCATAGGTTCATAGGTTCATACTAGGCTATCTGCCCTAGGGCATTTATAAGCCTAGCCAGAGTGTGTGTGGCTTTCACCACCCCTTAGGATGAGAATACTATACCCATTAGTTTGCTGTGCCTCTGTCCAGCAGTGATACAGAGATGATTCCCGGGGTAAACCTACGATCTCCCATCCACTCGTCAAGATTTCTCTTGAACAGAGTCAGTGAGGGGCTCTGCCTCACATGGACTGGGATTCTGTTCCATAGTGTAGGGAATCTCTGGGTGATGAATCTGTCCCTCCAGCATGTCCTATTTATATCCGTGTTGAGGTTTAAGTCTCTTGCTCTCGTGGCTCTGGTGGATTTGGATTTTTGAGGTGGAGCATGTCCATTAATTCCGGGTTGGACATGGCCTTGTATGTCAGGCACAGATCACCTCTGAGCAGATGGTATGCGACTGAATAGAGCTGGAGTTTCTTCAGTCGGGCATCATATGACATATGTTTGAGCCCCTTTATCCTTTTGGTGAGGAACTTTTGGGGTTTTCCAACTGCTGCAGGTGTCGGGTAAGGTACATTCCGAATGGGGCGTTGTACTCAATCATTGGTCTGATAAGTGAAGAGTACAGGGGTACAATGACCTCTCCTGATCTGGATGTGAATCCCTTCATGATCAGGTGGGCAATGTAGAAGGTCTTCCTAACCACTTTGGCAGTGTGAGTGTCAAAGGAGAGGTTACTGTCAACTTGGGTCCCCAGGTCCCTGATAACTTCTTCCGTGTTTAATGGATTACCACCTATGTGGTAATTAGGGGTTACCTTGTTTTTCTCAAAGGGTATGACTATACATTGTTTGGCATTTAGCTTAAGGCCATGGCTCTGGCACCAGTTATCCATTTCTATGAGACCTCTCTGGAGGATGTCTGTGTCTGATGGAGTGTCAATTATGGTGCCCAGTTTGCAGTCATCTGCAAATTTTGTCAGCCACAATCCCCTTATGTTTGCCTGCACTTCAGAAAAATAAATGCTGAACAAGAGGGGGCCCAGGACTGAGCCCTGTGGGACACCGCTCGTGACCGGCTTAGAGTCTGACATGGCACCAGCAACTCTAACCCTGTGTGTTCTGTCCTTGAGCCAGTTTGCAACCCATCTTGTGACATATGGGTTTACATCTAAGCTGGTGAGCTTTTCTATGATGCCCGAGTGGGGTATTGTGTCGAACGCTTTTGCTAGGTCAAGGTAGGCTGTGTGAACTGCCTTACCCTCATCAATGGCCTTGGTGACTGTTTCGAAAAAGTCGACCAAGTTCAAGAGGCAGGATCTGCCCTTGACAAAGCCAAATTGGGTAGGATCCAGTGTCTGTAGGTTCCAATGTCTTTATTTATGAGTTCCATTATGATACTCTCCATAGCTTTGCAGACAAGGCTCGTCAAGCTTATGGGGCGGTAATTTCCAGGGTCCGTAGAAGCACCGCCTTTGTGGACTGGGACCACAGTTGTCGTACGCCATTCTTTGGGTACGTATCCTGTAGTAAGGCTAAGATTAAACAGCAGCCTTATGTGTGGGTTTAGTTCCTCATTGAGTTGGTGTAGCACACAGCCGGGGACACCGTCCGGTCCCATTGATGCTGTGTTTTTTGCTTTAGAGAGAGCTCTCACCTGGGCATCTGAGATGTTTGGGAGGCTAGACTCTGGTGGGATAGATATTTCTCCTTTGGGGGAGGGAGGGAGAAATTTGCACTGAACCTGTCTGCCAGTATGTTGGCAATGTCTGTGGGTTCAGTGATTTTTATCATTTTGGACTAATTCTGAGCATATCTGGGAGTTTCCACCCAGGTTTCTAACATAGCTAAAGAAGGCTTTATGATTGTCTTTTGTGTCATTAGCGATTTTTCTCTCAAAGTTGGCCTTGGATGATTTTATGAGTGATCGTAGTTTTTGCTAGTATTGATCAGAGATGCCTTCCCTTTTAGGGATTTTGCTCTGTCATGTAGTAGCTTTCTCCTCTTGTTGTAGAGTTTGTTTATGGCTGGGGTCCACCAGACCGGGCCTGCCTTTGGTGGAAAGGGTCTTGATTTTATTAGGGATTGCTTGATCCATACATTCCTGGAGGTGCTCGTAGAAGGCATTTGTAAGGGTTTCAGCAGCGTGGGTTGTGGTTTCCACTGGCTCAGGGGCCTTGAAGGATACCACTCCAGTCTTAAGAAGTGTGAAGTTTGCTTTTGAGAAGTTCTTCACTGTGGTCTTTTGCTGGGGTGGGGCGGGATGTGGATCTCCAGTGAGATTAATTTATGGTCTGATCTCACCAATGAGGGATATACTTCCGTGTGGAGCATTTTGTCCCCATGTTTGTGATGATCAGGTCTAGTATATTTTCTCCTCTTGTGGGAATGGTGACTAGTTGTTCCATAGCATTTGAGTTTATGAACTCAAGGAACCTTTGGGCTAGGGTGTTGGGGCTTGAGTAATGTTCCCAGTCTATGTTTGGGTAGTTGAAGTCACCCAATATGATGGTGTTTGGAGAGACATTCATACTCTCCAGTGTCTTCAGGAAGGCTGTGTGGGTTTCCTGAGTTTGAGAAGGTGGTCTGTAGCATGTTACAAACTGTAGGGCAGTTTTACCTAAGGTTAATTGCACCTGGATGGTCTCCGATGCTTCGTGCGTTGCCACTAACCTGGAGGTGTGGGTATCCTTTATGAATATGGATACTCCCCTCCTTTTGTGGTTCGTCCAGATTTTGGGGCGAAGCATGATATGAGTTATAACCTGATAGTGCTGGGGTGCTCTCAGGAGCCTTGAACCAGGTTTCAGTCACAGCACAGACATCGATGTTCTCCATACTGAGGAGGGCTTCGAGGGCTGCATCTTGAGGTTTAGACTTTGGCATTGAGCAGTATTACCCTTAGTTTTTCTCCATTTTTGTTTTCTAGGGGTAGGTTTATCATTTGAGCCTTGCCTAAAAAGGCACTATGGGGGTGGCAAGAGCCTTTGCCAATAGCCGGAAGCTCAGGGTGACAGGTGCAAGCCGTCCCTTGCAAGCAGCGTGGCTTGTCAAGCATGTCATCCCAGGCAGACAGACATTGGATCCCTTAGAATGACACCAGTAATTAAGCCAATTATTAAAGCTGATCATTTTGTCTCTGTATTGTGGCATCATTCTTGGTGAGGGTAGGATACTGCTCAGGGTCAGGGTCATACCGGCCTGGGCTACATAATCTGAGAGCTCCTCTATGTCTCTTTTCATGTAGTCCAGGGAGGTACGTCTCAGGTCGCTCACACCGGCATGGACAATGACTGAGTCATACTTGTACTTGCTGTGGAGTGACCTGAGTGCTTGTGTTATGTGGCGGATTCTAGCGCCTGACAGGCAGCTTACTGTGATCTTTTCCTTGTTCAGTCTGGTGAGTGGGACGTCAGTGTGTCTGACTATGGAGTCACCTATAACAAGTGTGTCTGGCATTGTGTTTGGCCTTAAGGGCTGTGACTGTTTAGCACACTGACTTTGAGAACTATGTGTTGCATGTCTTATGTCTTGAGGTGGCAGTTGCTTGGGTATCTGCTTTGGAGGCCTCTGTAGTTTTGGTAGATTTTTGATCAGTGCCTCCGAGTATGTCTTTGTGTGTTTATGTGTTTGCTTTGCAGTTGTGATAGTTCTATGTGAAACTGGGTTTGTGGTGTGCGTGGTTTCCTTCTCCTCCTGTCTGGTTTTGCCAGTCCTGAGTTGAGAGAGCTCAGCCTCCAGTTTGGCTATATAGTTGCATCTCTCACATGTATTTGTGTTTTGTGGGAGAAGGAGTGGGTTGTCTGTGTACATGAGGCAATTGTAACATTGCCTCAAGATGCCCAGATTCACCAGCTGAACAGGAGAGGACGCTAGCAACTGACCCTTCGACATGCTAGAAAAAGTGAAAAAGTTTGCTGTGTAACTGAGTCAGAAGGGACCTATAGGGAAATGGGTACTCAAGGGGATTCTAGGCTAATGTAGTACTTTGTTTAGTATACAAGTACTTTACCTATATAAAAATGCTTTAGGAGCAAGTGCTGAGCTTTTGAGATAGAGAATAGACTGTTTAGATTGTAAGTAGAGAAGTTCTAAGGGAAAAATTGAAGATCAGACTTTACGGAGCCAGAAATAGTTTAACCTTGTTTAACCGGCGCTGCCCGATGGTGCTCTATGGGCAACTCCACACTAAATCACACAAAAGCGCGCTAAAGCGGGCTTTATAGCAGGGGGTTGAAAAGAGCTAGGAATTGACCCAAAATGGCCAATAGACTAAAAGTTTCTGGCTGGAACCACTGCTCTAGGGACAAATAGGCTGCTCAGTGCTCCCCACTCCCACTGGTGAACAAAGAAGCTTCCTTTATCCAAATAAAGATATGGAATAGCACAGGAACCAAGCCAAAGCCCAGAGATCAGCAAACTCTGAAGACTGGACTATTCTAGTTCAGTAAGGTGGGAAAACAAGATTTTTTTTTTTTTTTTTTTTTTTGGACCCACTCAATGCCATGTCAGTCTATTCAGTATCCTATAGACTGCTAATAGGTTGACCTGTTTCTGGCATACAAGGCATCCTCCAACCTAGTGCTGATGGATTTACTGCACTTCACCGAGTCAACCGAAATTAGAGGTACTTGGTCTAGGGATCTAAACCTCTTCTATAACATGAACAGAACTGTTTGGAGAGACAGGTATATTTTGCAGAGGATGCTACTTGTCTGGAAGAAACTTCCCATCCATGTCCCTCCTCAAGCAAAACTTGGATGTATGGGTGGATAATAGAAAATTTAACTCAGGACTGCCCCCCCATACTACTACTGGACAGAGGCTGTTCCTAAATGGTTTATCCCATGCATGGGTCCTCTGAAATTATTTATGTATAATCCCACATTTTCTTACCAAGAGTAATTAATTATTGACTATGGGGAGGGTAAGGCCAATATAACACCAAATGGGGCAGGTTAATTCATGGAATAAGAGGGAAACTGGCTAGGATTTAAATTACTGATAAAGGCAGCTAGCCTTGTACATGGGTGCCAGAACCATAGGGCAAGGGGGGAAAGCCCTCTCCACTTTCAACAGCTCAACAGCTGTCCAATGTTCCCTGAATGTGCTGCTGGAGTAGTGATTACATGGAATAATTTGCATTTCTGAGGAAAACACAAGCTCAGGCAGCTGGAAAATGACAATTTGAGTAATAAATCATCTTTTTTTTGGCTACCCATGCTCAGAGTTACCATGGAAATGAAACAAAAATACCAAAGCAGTAGCTTAGGAAAACACCAAACTTTAATAGCACCAACGGTAAGCGCTTTCATCTCTTCACCTATTCACTCAACAGAGACTTCTTCAGACGACCATTTAAAATTACTCAAAGAATTTGTATATAACTAATCATATGATTATATCCACTTCATATCACGACATAACTCAAAACATCTCCAATATTTTAAAACCATACATAAAACTAATATGCTTATGCCAACAGCTAAATAAAATAGTTATGTATAAATTCTTAAAGTATTGGAGACATTCTGAGTTATGTCATATGATATGAAGTGGATATGATCATGTGATTAGTTATGTATAAATTCTTGGAGTAATTTTAAATGGTTGCATGAAGTCTCTGTTGAGTGAATAAGTGAAGTGATGAAAGCGCTTACCGTTGGTGCTATTAAAGTTTGGTGTTTTCCTAAGCTATTGCTTCATTATTTTTGTTTTGGTTGGAGTTTCTGGAGTATTAGCTGCTTTGTATGTGGTTACAGTGGAAATGCCTATGCAAGTGTTTGTACTGCACACCGATTAACATCTTTCACCACGAGTTTTGGATAAAGCCAAAAATAACAGCAGAGTAAAGGCTCATAATTAGGGGCATTTTTTAACTGTTACTTATTACTTTAAATTTTTAACAGAACAGATTTCACATCAGTATATATTTTCTGAACATTAAAAGTATAAAACTTTAATGTTTGACAATAGTGACTGACTGTAATCTTCTGCATACCTCTCAACTTTTGCTTAAGAAATCTGAACCACGCCAAAAATGATGGGGGGTAAAGGGTCATAATCAGAGATATATTTTTAATATTGCTCTTATAGACTTAGAAATCAGCTAGATTAATGGGCTTTACACTAGCATTGATTTTCTGAAGAATATGAAGTCTCGGACCCAACATTTTAATTATTTAATGAGCTCATTAAATAATGAAACATTTGAGTATGAAACTTCATTCATAGCCTTTAGTGGTTTGGCTCCGGAATGGTTTGCTAGATTTTATGAAGAGCAGATGTAAAACATGAGGCAATAAATTGGAGATCCCGTGAAATTTTGGAGAGTTGATAGGTATGATCCTGAGTGATTTGCCAGAAAATCAATTATTTTATGAGGGGCAGGGCAAAAATAGGAGGCAAAATCAGATGTGTTCTTAAATTCTGGACAGTTTGTTTATTGACTGATTGCTGTTTGTAAATTCTGGACAGTTTGTTTATTTGTTTATATTCTTTACAGTTTATTTATTTATTGACTGATTGCTGTTTGTAAATTCTGGACAGTTTGTTTGTTTATTGAATGATTGATTTTTGTTTGCCAGCTAAGTGAGCTGTTCTTTTGACCCTTTTTAGATACAACCTGGATCAATCGTATTAAAGACAACATTTTACAAATGTAAAATAAGACATCGATTTATGTACATACATCATAAAGTTCAGACATATGTTCTACAATTAAAGTTTAATTTCCATAAGGTGATGCAGACTTGAGTGTTTTTGCCTTTCATCCACTGAGTATCAGGACTGGCTTTTGCTCTCCCATCTAATAGTCTGTTTTAGGCAGAATTTTCTACAGAGGTACATTTCACTGGTGTTAGACTGAGTTATAATGTAGTAATCGCTTTGTTGTAATTAATTATTTATTTATTCATTCTCTTGCACCCACTTTATGCTGCTCAGGATTATCATGAGTGCAGGCAGAGATGGCCTGACAAACTATAAGAGTAAGCCTTAAAACAGTTAAGATTGATAGATATTCCATGGTCAATTAATTTTATGGCCATTCACACTTTGCCAGACCCTCCTTCAGGCAGCACTTCCTTTTCCAGGAGGGTCATACCAGTACAACCTAGAGTGAATTTGAGGATACCCATCCAGTCACTAGTTTATGGTTAAAGTAAGATAGTGAATCACACTGCTTAACATGTAGGGGAAGTTTATTCCAAAGGATTGAGAGGTGCTGACTTCTAAGCATGCCTCTCCACTGTGCTGTATTTACCTGTTGAAGATTTAGATCCCTGCTTCAAGTACTGTTGAAGATACTGGACTTGTGAAGAAACAGGAGGTCCAGGGCAACTAGGTCTCTAATGTGAAGTAAGGAAGACAGCTCTCCGTTTTAAAGTGTGTAAGATAATGAATAACGGGTAAGAGTTTCCTCCCTCTCATGGTAGCTCAGGGAATTTAGTCCTGTGATTTTATTGCTTAGGAGCATTAACAGTATTTTTAATTGTTGTATATGTTCAGTGAGATGCATCCCAAGGGGGGTGAAGTGTTGTACTTAATAACTGGCCTGAGCAATGCTGACTATAAGGGAGTGATTACCTCTTTAGACTGTGATGATATTCCCTTGGCAGTCAGGTGGGCTAAATAAAAGGATTTCCTGACAACTGTTGTCACATTATAGTCAAAACAGAGGGAATTATCAGTCCTGGTTTCTAGACCCTGACAAAAGTTTCATTTTGTAGTGGTATGTAGTCTATACTGTATAATGAGGGGAGGGGTTGTGTACCAAAGGTGACCCTATACTTTTTAGCATTTAGCTTGAGCTCATGTTTGGTACACTAAAGCATTACTTGTGAGAGTTAATTCCCAGGAGTTTGGGCATTGTAGGTTGACTTAGCCTCCAATTTGCAGTCATCTTCAGACTTTAAGTGCCAGAGGTTTTGACTCTCCACTTGATATGAGAAGTAAATAACAAAAGAAAGAGATTGCATGCACTGAGCTCTGAAAGACACTACTGGTCACTTTCATACTTACCGATGAGACATCTGCAACTTGCACTGTGTACCAGTTTGTTATCCAGCTTACCATATATGGATTGATTTTTCAAGCAGTTAGCATTTGTCTGATGCCAGCATGGAGAATGGGGCTGAAGATGCTTGCCAGGTCAAGGTACCCCATCATGGCCACCATATACAACCTCTGTAACTCTTCTGAAAAAGTTTATCAGGTTAACCACACAGGATCTACCCTTCACAAAGCAAACTGTTGGAGGTAAAGTCAAACAAGAGTCTTGATATCACAGCTTATGAAGTTAATAATGATACACCCTGTGGTTTCACAGATGAGACTTGTAAGGCTGATGGGACTTTAACTACACAAGCCAGTTGTAAGGCCACCCTTATCAAGGGACATCATCACTCCAGTTTACTACTTGTCGGAGACAAAGCCAGTAGCTAAACTTAAGTCAAACACAATGAGTAGTGTCTATAAAGGCATATTTTTTCTTATCCAGGTGTTACAGCTTATGAAATGATTTATGGTGCATACCATATCATGTTGATAAGCTGTGTGATGCACTTAAATGGGACAGTCTCTGTCAATACTGAGTATTTTGACTCTGGGTTTTGGTAAAAGGAAACCCGTAGAAAAGCACTCCATGGGCTCCATTCTGTCCCTGTCCCCCCAGTGTGCCCTCTACTTTCCCCTTCATCCTGGCCTTGCCACACTGTTTAGATTTTTTTTCTTGTTTTCTCATATTTTGTTTTACTCTTCAGATGTTTACTGAATTATTTCAATATATCCTAACTGTCCACAAATATACCATAATAAATGAGGGAGAAATAATCAAATTAAGGCAGAGGTCTCAGCCATTCCCCCAAGCCATTGGGTTCTAAATGTTATGACTTGAATTTTATAGCTTTTTTCAAACCTTTTGAGTCAAATATGGCCTTAAGAATTATGGCTAAAGGAAGAAATTCATTCTTCCTCTTTATTTTCATCCTGTGTCTTCTCAACGCTCCCTAAATAGCCATCACCACAGTGTAATGACTTTGTAGAAAATAACAGAATTAAGCTGATAGACTAAAGGCTTAGAAGCCATGAGACTGTAGATGCTGAGAGGTACATTTAGTATTTTTCCCAACCTTTTGTCAGAATTATGGCCTGGGCAAATTATGACTAACTAAAGAAATTCTGTCTCATTTTTTCTTTCAAGGAGGAATTGGAAATTTATTTTATTTTACTTTACATTTGTTAACCGGGAAAGTCCTACTGGACACAGGTCCATTTTCAGCGGAGGCCCATGGAGAAAAGCTTCATTTATGTACAAGCATTTCTCAAAGATATAGATACTTACATACAGATCAGACAGACTAACATTGTAACTATATGACAGTATATTGCACAAACTTAGTTGTGCCCAAGGCTTAATGATAGAGGCTGAAAAAAACATACTTCCCAATAAACTGAATAAATATGAATTATATCATAGAATAATGTATATCTTCTTGTCAAAAGAAAAAAAAAAAGAAATGGTAGTTACCTTTTGTATATTAAAAATGTCGCAGTGGTCCGGTGGTAACGTTGTTACCAGACAGCAAGAGGTTCTCCCAGTCACTTCTCGGCTGGGCTTGGGGGTGCCTTCTGTGTGGAGTCTGCATGTCCTCCCCATGGTTGGATAGCGTTCGAAAGACATGCATGTGTAAATGGGCATGCCTTCTTTGAAGGTTGAGTGTCAAGCTGGCACCTCGGCGTTTCGTAAAAATCTACTGCCAATCATTAGCGGACCAGAGTTCCGCTGTGGCGACCCCTTACCGGGAAATGCTGAAAGACAAACAGTTACCTTTTGTATATTCCTCTGATGTTAGACTGGGATGAAAGAGAATGAATAAATGGCTTCACTCGTGTATTTCAATTTGCTGATGTCTCACATCATACAGCTTGCCTTTTCATCCCCATCCCTAAAATAATTTGTGTATCTGTCTGAGAACCAGAATATACTAACATATTTTTACTTGTTGATCAGAGATGTGTATTCACAATATGCCACCTTATCTGTACCTCCCACATTATCCATCTAAATAGCAAACAGTTTACATGAGGCAATTGCTACATTACCTCAGGATGCCCAGGTTCTCCAGGTTAATGAGTACTCACCTTTAGACATGCCTGGAGGTGTGGGCATTAATAATAAGTACTGAAGCTGTTTCCTTGTAGAACGTTTAGTGCTGGTAGCACTTTTGTGTGCCACTATAATTGCTACAAGAAGTCTGGTAAAGTGCTAGACTAATAAGCTAGTAAAAGTACAGGAGAGGAGAGAACTAGCAGGTAGATTCTAGCAGTGTTTTTTTTTTTTTTTTTGTAGTAAAGTGGAAAGGGAGAAAAGAGGAATAATTCAAGGTTAAGAATCAAAGTGGGTTGGCCTTCTCAAATGTTCTCTCTGTATTAGGTAGAATGAGGTAATGACACTAGACTGGGAGTGTCCCAGATAAAATTTGCAGTAGGGGCGGGCAACTGCAAAGCGACCTAGTATAAGAACAATCAGTTATATGATATACTCCTTGTCAGAAAATCAGAACAAACAAACAGATGTTTAACAAATGGAGAAACTTTCCAGTTAATACCTCACACACAGTGAAACTAGCTAGAAAAGATATGCAAACAGTGTGACAGTAAAAACCTCATTTATCAGGCCCTGTAAAACAGACAATTTTAGTACAACCATGCAGATTAGTTTATAGCTGTAAAATACAGTAAAAAGTATGCAACAGACAATAAAAAAATGCTGTAAATATCTAGAATAAGCAATAACTAGTACAAATAAGCAAATAACAGGATACTTATTGTTATATATCACAGATCAAAGTTTTGGTCAGGGCTCCTCCTTCATTTAGCTCTGTGTGAAATGGCAGAAACAATCACAAGGTAACTTCTTAAGTAACATAAGGTTGAAACCTGAAATAACTCAACCACCACAACACAACACTAATCACGAGACACATAACTCTCTTAAACAGCATGCCACTCAACCAAAACCCCTAAGGCAAAAAAGCATGCCCAAAACACTAGTCAGGTGACTTGATAGTGAGGCACACTGATCTCCCACTCACCAGGCTGAATAAGGAGAATGTAACAGTCAGCTGCCTGTCAGGTGCCAGGATCCTCCACATAATGCACACACTCAGGTCCCTCAACAACAGGTACAAATATGACTCTGTTATTGTACATGTGAGTGTGAAGGACCTGAGACATACCTCCCTGGACTACATGAAAAGAGACATGGAGAGCACTCGGATTATGTAGCCCAGGTGGATATAACTCTAGCCCTGAACAGCATCCTACAATCATCCAGAATGATACCACAGTACAAGCAGAAAATGACTGATTTCAACAATTGCCTAAGTTCTGGTGTCATTCCAAGAGGATCCAGTATCTGTCTGCCTGGGATGACATGATTGACAGACCTCGATATTTTGCCAGAGATGGCCTGCATCTGTCACCCCTGGGTTTCTGGATACTGGCCAAGGCTCTTGCCACCCCTATAGTGCTTTTTTTAGGCGGTGTTCCAAAGACCAAATTACCACTGTAACAGCTACAAGCAAATACAATCTGAGAGTCATGCTGATCAATGCTAGAAGTCTAAATCTCAAAATGCACTCACTCAAAGTACTCCTTAAAATGGAGAACATTGACATTTGTTCTGTAACAGAGACCTGGTTCAAAGCAGCAGAAAGCACCCCTGCACTACCAGGCTATAACTTATTCCACACCTCTTGTCCCAGAACTTGGACTGAAGCTCCAAAGGTGGTGTTGTTTCCATATTCATAAAGGATGTACACACCTCTGGGTTGGTAGCCCAACATAACACATCAGAGATACTTCAGGTGCAGCTAACGTTGGGTAAGACAGCAATTCAGGTTGTAGCCTGCTATAGGTCCCCAACCATGTTCCAAGATTCACACTCCACATTCCTAAGCACCCTGGAGAATGTTAGGGTCCAACCTAACACTCTCATACTGGGTGACTTCAACTAAACTCCATTAACTGGGAAAACTACTCATGTACCAATACACTTGCCTAACGTTTCCTGTAATTCCTTAATTCCAATGCACTGGACAAGCTCATTCTTACCCCCACTAGAGGTATCAACATACTTGACCTGGTCATTACTATCATGGGCAATGATTGCTCTACACCAATAGTCAACTCCTCCCTGGTTAGGTTCGACCACAAACTAATCAACTTGGAAATACACCCCCCTCTAACCCCCCTGCAAAGTTAACCACCTTGAAAAACTTCTCCAAAGCTACCTTTGGGCTCCTAAAAACAGAGGCAGCTAACTTCACAGCAGCCATGTAACTGGAGAAGAGTTGCATGACTGCTGAATCATACACCAATGCACTGTACAAACATATACACAAATGCATGGATCTCGCCATACCCAATAATACCAAGACGCTCTCCTCCAAAAAAAGGAAGTCATCTGGTGGCCCCCTGCCATAAACAAACTCTACAATAGAAGGAAGAAACTGATGTGGAATAAGGTGAAGTCCCAAGACTGGAAAAACTCCTTTATCGTCCTCAACAAAAAGTTAAAATTCCTCATCAAATCCTCTAAAGCTAGCTATGAAAACAGAATTGCAGCAGATAGTAAAGACGACCACAAGGCCATCTATAGTTATGTAAAGAATATCCATGGCAATACCCAGATTTGCTCTGAGCTACTGCACAATGGTACCTCCTATACCGAGCCAACAGATATTGCCAATATACTGGCCAACAGATTCAGTGCCAACTTTACCCATCCCCCACAAATGACCAATCACAATACCAGTAGAATGCCAGGCACCCAGTATTACTGCTTCACAGGTTAAAACAACACTGTCCAAGGCCAGGAATACAGCTTCTAAGGGACCTGGCAATATCCCTGGCTGTGTTCTACATGTACTACAGACTGAACTGGCACCACACCTGTGTGCCCTGTTCAATCACAACCTCACCTCAGGCTTTGTCCCTACCAAATGGCACACTACAGTCATCCCTGTCCATAAAGGAGGAGCAACTACAGAAACCTAGGAACAATTGCCCCATTAGCCTGATGATTCTGATATGCAAAGCTATGGGTTGCTTCATCATGGACCTAATAAACAAAGATATAGGGAATGTCCAAACTCTGGATTCCACACAGTTTGGTTTTGTGAAGGGCAGATATTGCCTACTCAACCTAGTTGACTTCTTTGAGTCAGTCCCCAGAGGTGTGGATGAAGCAAGGTAGTTCATACAGTCTACCTTGATCTGGCCAAGGGCTTTGATACCATTCCTCACTCAGGAGTCATAGAAAAACTCACTAAGCTAGACATCAACCTCTATATCACGAGGTGGGTTACAAACTGGCTCACAGATAGAACCCACAGTGTGAAAGTAGCTGACTCCAAGTTAGACTGACGACCAGTCACGAGTGGAGTCCCACATGGTTTGGTCCTGGGTCTTCTCCTGTTTGGTATCTATTTCTCTGAAGTCCAGGCCAACACAAAGGGACTCTGGCTGACAAAGTTCACAGACAATTGCAAGTTGGGAGCTATTATGAACTCCTGAATTGATATTTACATCCTGCAGAAAGGCCTCACTGAGACCAATGACTGGAGTTAGAACCATGGCCTTAAGTGCAATGCCAAAAAATGTGTTGTCATCCCCTTTGGGAAAAACTCAGTTCCCATGAATTACCACATCAATGGTAGTCCACTGAACACAGAAGGCATTATAAGAGATCTGGGAACACAGGTTGACAGCATCCTCTCTTTTGACCACCACATTGCACTGTGGCCAGAAAGTCCTTCTATGTGGCACATCTCATTGCTAAGGGTTTTGCATCCAGGAAGAAAGAGGTCATTGTCTCCCTCTACTCTTTCCTCATTAGGCCAATCATCGAGTACAATTCCCCATTTGGCATGTACATCACTAGACACCTGCAACAACTGGAGAGGCCACAAAAGTACCTCACAAAGATAATCATAGGCCTTAGACACGTTGTCCTATGTGGATAGACTGAAAAGAATCCAACTATTCTCTATCTCATATCGCCTACTTAGAGGCAATCTCTGCTTGATTTACAAAGCCCTGTTTGACCCAGCTCTGTTAGAAATGCTGCATCAAAAGAAATCCAAGTCCCTCCACACCACACACTCCAGAGACCTCAGCCTCATTATGACAGTCAACCAAACATGCTGCAGGGACAGGTTCATAACCTAGAGACTGCCCATGCTATGGAATAGACTTCCCATGCATGTCAAACAGAGCACCTCACTGGCCCTCTTTAAGTGAAATTTTGATGAGTGGATGGGAAATAGAAAATTTACCCCCAGGGATCACTCCAGTGGCTTTACTTGACAGAAACACTGGTAACTAATGTCAGGTGGCACAATGCCAGGGTAATCTTATGGGTTAGGCTTAGAAAGGCTCCAGGGCAATTAGCCTAGTACACACTCATGAGCCTATGAACCTAAATACACATTTCTGATATGTGATTGTGAGAAAAGAGGAAAAGAAAATCAAAGTCGGTTAAACAAAGAAATAATGATCAGACTGTCACAGCCCTACAAAAGCCAGAATGACCTTCTGTACATTCCTCTGAGGTTTAATTGTGGGGAAAGTTCAACAAATAATGATAACACTTGCCCCACTCCCAAACAAGTCATCATGGCATTCTGTGCACACCTCTGAGGTTTGATTGTGTAAATGATATAAGAAATAATAATCTCACTATTCCCATACCTCACCACCCACAAACCCAATCTATAGCAACCCTTTGTGCGCATCTCTGTGGTTTGATTGTGCAGAGGATTTATGAAATAATAATCTCACTGTTCCCATCCCCACCACCCAAAAACACAAGCTATAGCAACCCTCTGTGCACACCTCTGAGGTTTGATTGTGTAGAGGATGTAGGAAATAATAATCTCACTGTTCCCACCCCCCACCACCCAAAGACACAAGCTATAGCAGCCCTCTGTGCACACCTCTGTGCACACCTCTGAGCAGGGCCAGTTGTAGAACAGATAATTCCAGGACAGGACCCTCAATAAGCTTATGTCCATCTCAGCTTCTCCAGCCCAGCCTGATCCATGGACGCTGTCAGGATCTAGATGTCCTATGGTGCATTTCATGCCTTATTTTTGAAAGATAATGACTTGTAGTTTATGAATCACTGTGATTATTCTCCAAATCTGGGGAAATGTATGCTCGTTAAGCACCATTCTGACACTGGAAAGGTTCTTAACAAGCTTTTGTTAAGTACCTCTTACTACTGTTAAGCTCTAGTCACACACTAGAGTATTAACAGTAAGTAATCCATGGTCACTACAAAAGAGCAGTGAGAACCTGTCTGACTGAACTCTTTAACAGATTCCCACCCCCTCTTTTGTGGCGGTTGCTCTATGTGCAGCAACAATAAGTGTGATATTGCACTACTGCCTTTTTTCTCTAAGTTTTGAGTATATGGCTACTGGATCAGATACCATGCAGGTGAAACATTAGCTTAATTTGTAATTCTCTATGAAATTTCTGTGAAGTTATTCCAAATGAAAATCATGTTTTCACTACATACATTCTGTGTCACGGATATGCTTCTGTTATGGTAGTAGACAGTTAAAAAAAACTGTCCTATTAGATTCCTAAGTCCCCTTTTGTCTTCCCCCTGCAGCCTACAGCAGCGTCTAACACCCCTGATCTTGTACTTACCTATGAACCTGGGGAAGCAGGGATGTGCAGTTACTGAAGAGTTGAAAGTAAGACAAGGTGAAGGTGTGGCTTTCCCTGACACAAACTCCCGAGCAATGATCGCCAGTTGTCAATTGGCATGCGTGAAGAGTAAGGGATTCATTTAAAAAGTTGCTGCAAATAATGTGACTCCTTAAATTAATACATTTATTAGCTTTGTCGCCTCACAGTTACACATTGCCCGTTCGATTCTCAGTTACAGCGTCTTCTGTGTAGCGACATGCGTGAATGGGCATTCCTTTGTTGAAGGTTGTGCATTAGGCCCGGCAAGCCAGTACGTAAAAATCTACTGCCAATCATTAGCCGACCAGAGTTCCGCTGTGGCGACCCCTAACCGGGAAAAGCCGAAAGACACAAACATGTCAGTAACTGTAGAGAGGAGCTGTAATAAGCTGTTTGCTGGCATTCATTTTTTTTTGTTTACTCTGCCTTTTTTATTTTTTGTTCAACTTTAAGATGAGTTGGCACCAGTCTGAAGACTGTCTAGATTGTCAGCTGACCTAGCTATAATTTCAGTATTCCATATAGACTCAAAACTTGAGTTGACTGCAAAAAGGTTTAATCAAAAGATAATGCATTTTTATCATGGTGGTAGCACTTGGGGATTGTTAGGTGGCATCAGGGATGAAGGTAACTGTGAGTTAAAGAAAGAGGCCTTACTTGCAATGTTAATAGGGGATATCTATATTTTACTGAAAGGTGCCAACAAAGCAGAAAGCAGCTGTAACAGTTTCAAAAAGGGATGTCTTGGGTGTGGAAGGAATTTGGCAGATCAGGGAGAATGACTTTTGGGGCCCTTAAGTAAGTATTGGAAACATCCAGCAACTTAGAATGAAATAGCTGACAAATTATTCAAATGCTTCTCATCAATGCAAATGTTGGAAAAATGCAGTCTGACTGGGGACATTGTCAGGTGCCAGGAGTATTTTGTGGTACTCTTGAATGTGTTTCATATATCTTTAAATAATGAATTATTACTAGTTTTTGCTGATGCTGTGATTGGATACATTTTAGTAGATTAGGGAGTATACCATTAAATAAGGAATCATTGCCAGTTGTTGCTGCTCAGTTTGGATAGGTTTTAGTAGATTAAGGCATATACCTTTAAATAATGAATCATTGCCAGTTTTTGCTGCTGTGATTGGGTACATTTTAGTAGATTAGGGCATATACCCCTAAATAATGAATCATTACCAGCTGCTACTGTGATTGGATAAGTTTTGGTAGATTAGGACACCATATCAAGTAAACAGCTGCACATTTGGAGATAATGGCACTTATTGAGGGCATACATAAGATTCAATTGGAAATGGTAAAAGAAGTGGACAATGTTTGGGTGTTGTAATGATTAGTTCACCTTTTCATTGTTTTATGGAAGTTGAGACAGTGCCTCTAGATTGACGAACTGAGGTCGTTGTCCTCATTTCCAAATAAAAGAAGTATAATAGTATGTTAAACTTTCAGAGGGATCATGTTCTTCAGCCTTCTTGGGAAAGCCTGTATCAGGCTGCTGGAAAGGCAACCAAATCCAATAGCTGAGCCGCTGATTCAAAACGAGCAATGTAGATTCTATCCTGCCCATTGATCAGTGATTGTCCTGAATCAAAATCCTGACTAAAAGTAAAGTGTAATTTCCAGTAACCTGATGCATGCCTTCCCAATGTGATAGAATATGATACCTCTGTATGTCAGATGAGAGTGGAGTGAGATTCTAAGTTACCCAGTTGATTGATGAACTGTATGAGAGATACCTCAGACAAAGTCACAAAGGGAATGGTGATTCCTGATTTTCATTAGCATAGATGGATGCAGAACTAGCTTGTATCTCTCTCCCACCTGAAGAGTACATGGGAAAGGCAGAGATGCTTTAGGGTAATAGGTTCATAGGTTGGTACTAGGCTATCGGCCCTAGGTCCTATACAAGCCTAGCCATAACAATTCCCTGGCTATTTCTTCCCACAGTATTTACTTCCCTGGACCCCTGTCTAGCAGAGCGACTGATGTGATCCCCGGGGTGGATTTCCTATCTCTCATCCAGTCATCAAGGTTCCTTTTGAAGAGTGCCAAAGAGGCACTCTGCTTGACCTGTATGGGCAATCTATTCCAGAGTCTGGAGAGTTTCTGGATCAGGAACCTATCCCTCCAGTATGTTTTGTTCATTGTGATAACAAGGTTTAGATCCCTGGAGTGTGTGTCTCTGAGGGATTGGGATTCCTTTAAGAGTAGCATGTCCAATAGCTCTGGGTTTGACATGACCTTCTATGTTAAGCAGAAATCACCTCTGAGTAGACGATATGCGACCGAGTATAAGTGGATTTCTTTTAGACGGTTAGCATAGGGCATCTGCTTTAGGCCTGTGATTCTTTTAGTGAAGTATTTCTGCGGCCTTTCCAGTTGTTGCAGATGTCTTGAGAGGTACATACCAAATGGGGCATTGTATTCTATAATGGGTCTAATGAAGGATGAGTACAGTGGGACAATGACCTCCTTTTTTCTTGATGAAAAGCCCTTAGTAATGAGGTGTGCCACATAAAAGGATTTCCTGATTGTTGTGGCGATGTGGTTATCGAAGGTGAGACCACTGTCCACCTGTGTCCCTAAGTCTCTTATCACACTTTTGGTGTTTAGTGTACTGCCACCTATGTAGTAATTCATGGGTACATGTTTTTTCCCAAAGGGGATAACTATACAGTTCTTGGCATTGAGCTTGAGCCCATGGCTCTGGCACCAAGCATCTGTTTCTGTAAGGCCCTTTTGTAGAATATCCACATCATCTGGGGATTCAGTAATGCCTCTCAGTTTGCAGTCATCTACGAACTTTGTTAGCCAGAGTCCCTTAGTGTTGACCTGTACTTCAGAGAAGTAGATGCCAAACCACAGTGGTCCCAGGACTCTACCCTGAGGTACTCCACTTGTCACTTGTCTGGAGCTGGATTTGGATCCTGTTACTTTTACAGTGTGGGTTCTGTCAGTAAGCCAGTTGGCAACCTATCGAGTGATGTAGGGATTAATGCCCAGCTTAGTAAGTTTATCTATGATTCCAGAGTGTGGGATGGTGTTGAAGGTCTTGGAGAGGTCCAGATAGGCTGTGTGGACCACCTTACCCTTGTCCACGGCTCCGGAGACTGATTTGAAGAAATCAATCAGGTTCAGGAGACAAAATCGGCCCTTCACAGACCCAAACTGCGTGGGGCCCAGTGTTTAAAGGTTGCCATTGCTTTGTGTACCATCTGAAAGGTGTCACATATTTGATAACTGCAGGTAGAATAGTTTCATTTCATTTATTGCTAAGAATGCATGAAGTGGATTCAGTAGTCTAGGGCTGCATCTCATATTTCACACATGGAAAATCCTTTCTGCACTGATTAGGGTAAGAAACAAACATCAATTCATACCCCCACATATGTATGAAGATGTATCCCTTAATTAGCATTGTAATATCTCAGACAAGGGATGGGAAAAAAATTGAAAAGTGGTGCCAGAAGTTTCTTCAGTGGTTATTGGAAAGAATAAATAAAACCCAAAGAATATCAGAGGTGTGAAAAATTTTAAATCACAAATCAATCAAAATCCATTTCATATGTTAAAGTCCCAGTGTCTTCAGGGATGTATGTCTCACATTATTTACATCCACATGGACCATAACAGATCCATAGTTGTTTTGTAGTGCAGAGACTTGAGTGCATCCATGATCTGGCTGATCTTGGTCCTTGACACGCATCTGGCTGTGATGCTCACCTTCCTCAGCCTGGTGAGTGGGACATATGTCTGTATCAATATAGTCTCCTATGAAGAAGGTATTGTTCTGTGTGGTGGTTTGCCCTGTGGGCTTAGTGGTTGAGATACCTTGTGATGAAGTCTGTATGTGTCTTGATGATATGCTACAGCTCACTCCACTCCCCTACTGTACACCCAATCCCCACCCACCCGCATATCCTCTATACTCCACTCATCACATTACCACCATTCACAAAGTAGTTTACAATCCATAATTCTGCCTCTCCTTCACACAGCCACTAACCACTTCCTACCTTTTTTTCTCTTTTAGCTGGATTCCTTCTACAATGTAACTTGACAGCTCTTCTCATATTTCATTCTGTATAGCCCACAACCTATCTCACATCCATCTTTTCAAAGAAATGCATATAAAAGTAACTAACCCAACCCACAAACTAGTCACAAAGAATAAATTTAAAACCAAGTGGCATTTTATATTCCAGCTATCCCTACTAGTATGCAACTAAGTGGAGACATTCACAGCAGCCTGCCCCTTAATGGGCCACAGAACCATTAATAAGGTCGCACATCACTCCCACAACTTGGGTAAAACAAGTTTAAAACTTTATAAACATTAACCTTAGAAGCATCTGTAACAAAGTAACTAAACTACATACTTTCACATCTAATTACAACCCTGACAGCCTCAGCATCACAGTAATGTGGCTAACACCTGAAGTCAAAGACACTGAAATCCTCCCTCCAGGATATAATATCCTTTCAGCAGACCATATATAGCCAAAAAAGCAGGTGGGGTAGATATTATATTCCCAAAACAACTGAACATGTTCCTTTATCAGAAAAAGTATCCATCATTCAACACTGCAGAGATTCTTATTGTCTTACTGAAGCTAAACTCTTATAAGACCATGTGTATCATAGCCTTATATCTTCCCCCTGGCAATAACATCAGCACAACAGAGGACTTACTATCCTGTGTGTCTACCAATATACCCAATAAACCATCATTCCTGGGGCCTTGACATAGACTAGGCCCAAACTGTATTATGCTCCCACTACCAGTATTAACTTGTATGGTTTCTGTCAGCTCATCAATACACCAACAAAATATAACAAGCCCTCTTCTAAGGCCTCTACTCTTGACTGGATTCTCTCAACTAATTCAATAATAGCTATAACTATGGCTCACTATCTGACAACCTAAGTGACCACCTGCCCAGTTTTGCAAACAGGCTTGTATAGAATTCAGTAAAACAAAACATGTAAAAGAATGTATGTAACCTATTCAGTTTTAATGTACACAGTTTCATCTACAATCACAAGCAATACAATTGTATTGTTAAAAAACATCCTTTAGATGAAGACACCCTTGAATTTAGCAAAACCTTTACCAATATTATGAATAAATTGGCTCCTAACAGGAAAAAAAAAAGAGTTAAAATTAATCCTGCAACATGGTTATCTAAAAACAGTAGGTAACCAATGATGCTTATATTAGAGAAATGACTGGATGCATGGCACACCAGCAAATCCCAGTAAAACCTTCTACACTGCAGACAGATGAGAAATAAATCCAAACACCGTATAAGGCTTGACGAAAAACTCTACTAGTTTAACTTATAGCAGCCTCACCAAAATAATCCTGGAAAGTTCTGGTCATCGCTCCAAAAGTTAACAACCCAGTCCATAAACAGTCACTAATAACTTTAACAAAGACTTCCTTCAAGCTGTAGCCTGACTTATCAAAGACAGCCCCAGCATCCAGCCATCCCCCACCAATAAACCCCATGAAACTGCATTTCTCACTCAAACCTGTTCCTACATCTACATAAGAAAATATCTGTTAAAACCAAAATCTACAAGCTGCGCTGCAGACAGCCTTCTGCCTGAATTCCTAAAAATTGCAGATGAAGCTCTGTCATATCCAATATATACACTTATAAACAGATCTATTCTGGAGTCTCAGGTCCCAGCCATTTGGGAGAGGCATACATAATTCCTCTTGATAAAGGAGGACCATCTGCTGACTACACCAACTTCAGAACTATAGCCATCATGTCACTATTATCTAAAATATTAGAATTTATCCATTGTCAATTATTTCTGTACCTTATCATAAGCAGTCTTCTGTCCCCCACACATGGTTTTCATTCCAACCATACCACCACTACTGCCCTACTTCACTTTGCAGATGCCATTAATAAAAATAGAAGTATCAGAAACCTAATATCACCCTTAGTCCTAGACCTGTCCGAAGCATTCAACATCATATCTCACCACAAACTATTACTAACCCCCCCGTGTATGTCTCCCTCCTTCCTCTACTGGTTTTAACACCTACTTAACAGGTAGATTCCAAGCAATTAAATGACAGTAGAATACTCATCATTTCTACCCATTACTGTAGGGGGTGCCACAAGGATCCACACTGGGATCCCTCCTGTGTAACATATTTATAAGTGATCTACACACTGCTTCCAACAACACCACTCTTCTGCAATATGCAGATGACTCTGCACTCATCTGAACTGCCTCTGACCTAGAGAAAGATCAAGAAATTACTCAAGGACCATTTATGTCCATAGACTACTGGCTATACAACTCGCAATTTCTACTTAACACCCCCCCCCAAAAAAGAAACTACTACTTTTCACCCATAAAACATTCACCCTAAGCAAAATGCTTCTCAAAATCACTTCATTAAATAACACTGTATTTTAATATGTCGGTATCACCAAACTCTTAGTTGTCCCAATTGAAGACAACTTGAAATTTGACCTATACTTCCACAGACAGAACTAGAGAAACCATAGTACAAGCCTCCCTCCTGCTTACTCCACTTGTTACTAACCTACAAATGTCCACAAAAACAAAGCATGGAACAATGCTACAATAAAATATCGCACTTTGTTGCAAATCTCCCCTTTAGAACTTATCACTGCTCTGTCCTTAAACAACTAAATTGGACTAAACACTACCACCCTACCATTGACTGAATTCCCACATCAAGACCACTGTAGTCAGCTGGTACTAGCTTATACGGTCATATACTACCCTGATAAGTATCCAGCTCTAAAAGGTATGATCCAACACTACCACCCTACCATGGACTGAACTCCCACATCACCCCACTATAGTCAGCTACTAATAGCACATACTCTAATGTACTACCCTGATAAGTATTCAGTCTTAAAGGCATGCTTCAGCATTACCACCCTACCATGGACTAAACTCCATCACCCCCACTATCCTCAGCTACTACTAGCACATACTCTAATATACTACCCTGATAAGTATTCAGTCTTAAAGGCATGCTTCAGCATTACCACCCTACCATGGATTAAACTCCATCACCCCCACTATAGTCAGTTACTACTAGCACATACTCTAATATAGTACCCTGATAAGTACCCAGCATGAAAGTCATGCTTCAATGATAGTACCCTACCATGAACTGAACTCACAAATTACACCCACTATTGTCAATTACTACTAGCTCATACTATTGTGGGTTTGTTTTGGGTTTATATTGGATGTTCATATAGTAATTCTTTTTATCTGTCCTAATTTGTTGTTAGGCTATGCTTTTTAGTTCCAGGCATGCCTGTCTATTAGTTTGTATTTTATTGTGACACCAAAAGTGCCATGTTTTATGCTTTTGTTTTAGAAGTAGTTGGATGTCTTTGGTAAGCCATGGGACATAGTTAAATTTAGTTCTAACAGTTCTGATAGGTGCAAGGTGATTTAGAATGCTAAGGAAAGTGTTGTTGAAATAGTCTACAGCACTATTCAGGCCAGGGGAGAAATGAGAGAGGTCTCCAGTTACATTGATTTAGTGCAGCTATGAAGTCTTGGGATTTGAATTTTTTTGTGTACTGAATTTATTGGAGGATGATGGATTGTATTGGGTTTGTTTGGTGTCTTATTATAAAGGTGGGGAGGTGATCACTGAGGGTTTCTGGAAGGGAACCAGGGAAGTAGGACTGAGTTGGCTGGTTAGTGAATATGCAGTCTAGGATGAACTCCTTTTTAGCTGTTTTATGTATTCAGTTGTAGTTTTGATTAATTCAGTGAAGCCATGAATAATGTTTCTGCATTTTCAAACCAGATTTTTGACTCATAATTTTGGTCTATTCCTCATAAACTACCTCAGACACTCTCTCACCTTAAATCCAACTTTTCTCTCTCCTCCATAGATGGCACCACTATCTCCCTTGCCTCACACACCAAACGCCTTGGGGTAGTAATTGATGACCGACTAAAATTTGACTTGGACATACAACACACCATCAAAAAATAAACACCAAAAACTTGGACTACTTTATAGGAACAAAACCTTCCTCACTACTGCCACTAAATGCACTCCTACACAGGCAGTTCTCTTACCCAGTCTTCTATATGCTTCCCCCATCCTTACCATTATCCAAACTACCTCAGTGCAGAAACTGGAACAAACATACAACAAAATTGCCAGATTTATTCTAAACCAAACGCTCTCATCACATCACTGTCTCTCACTAAACAAACTTCAGTGTCTGGAATTTCCACACCTTCTCCTACAACTGCAACTCTACACTACCTTTTCCATACTCAACAACCCCTCCACCTACTCTGCTCTTGCCTCCCATGTTACTCTCTACTCCCCCCAGCCTCTCTGGAGTGCTGATCAGCATCTTCTCTCAGCTTATACACCCAAAAGAAATATTGGCAAACTAGTTTACAAACACTCTGTCTCACTAAATTGGAATAAACTCTGTCTCCATATTAGATCCAACCTTTCCCTGTTTTAAAAAGAAGCTTAAATCCCACCTACTAAACTTGAAATGATGTAGTTGCCTTGACCACACGTAGTCTTAGTCTGTCCTACTGTATAACCTGTTGCATCTCCTAACTTTCTTCCTCTGTTAGTAACGTCAGCTCTACTACTAAAGCACCTTCCTTCCTCTCCACCCTCCCATTCTCCACACTATTTATCTCCCCCCACTTCCTATCAATGTCTGTACATTTTCATTTTATTGAACAACTATTATCCTTTTGTTTTTATTCTTATATGTAGTAAATTTATCATTGCAAACCTTAATGTTAATAAATTTTTGTTTTGTTTTTCTCTTTATAATTAATTTTGTATTTGCGTTGTTATTTTTAATAGTTTTTGTCCGTTATGTTTATCTTTGCTTATGCTTGCTGGGGCTCTTTCCCCTTGGGTCTCCACTGAAAATGGGTTGCTTACTATCAGTGCAATGCAAATTGTTAATAACCTTTTCTTTTTTACGATTATGTCAAGCATTTAAATTTCAGACTTCATATTCTTCAGAAAGTGTAACACAAAACCTTTTATTCTAGATACTGTATAAGTTTATAAGATCAATATTTAAAATTTGCCCCTATTTTTGGGGCTGTATTCTTCCATTATTGGCTTTGTCCAGGTTTTTTGTGCTAAGAGGTTGAGAGCTATGGTGAGAACTGAATATGTTTGGGGCTATATTCCCCCATTAATGGCTTTGTCCAGGTGTTTTGTGTTAAGAGGTTGAGAGCTATGTTGAGAACTGAATTCACTAAATGATAGCCATTTAAGTTTCAGTCATCCCATGTTTCAAGAAACAGTTGATTTGGCATAGTGGTATATTGCTCTGATTGTAGTGCACAGGGTGCTGGGGCCAAGACTTGGCAGTGAAATGCACAATGGTAACACAGCATTTTATTCTATTAACTTTCCAAGATTATACAAGCAATGTTTAAAATGTGTCCCTGTTTTTTATGCTTTGGCTATTTCTAGATTTCTTGTGCTGCAAAGTTGAGAGATACAGTTGAGTGTCGAGTGGATTTTACAAGGAGCTGAGAGCTTCAGGGGAAGAGAAGTTTAGTGTTGCTTATGCTGAGTTGGCTTGCATTGTTAATAGCACAACAGGTAGTGTACTTGCTTTTGATGCAGAAAGCTGTGGGTTCTATTTCCACAGTATATCAATACATTGCTGATACTGTACTGTGTTGTACTTTTAAAGGGGGTGGATGCTGCAGTCTTGAGGATGTCCTCTTTGGCAGAAATACCTAGTAACTATGAACCTGTTATCAGTTTGCCATCCATTCCCTATTCCACTATTACTAGCTTATCATTTTTTAATGTAACATAGGCCATTTATTCCTCAAGGGCAACAGATCGTTTTTGTAGATGAAACAATGAAATATAAAGTTGTTTGCTAGCAGCAACCTCTTCATTAGTTACAGATATCTGTAATGTGGAATTGTGTTGATGACTTTTACTTCTGCAGAGATTGTGTATATTTATTGATACTGGTGGATTGTAAAAGTTTGAGTAGACATTTATGGCAGAAATCTTCTGAATTGGGCAGTTTTGTCATTATTGCTGCATGCATTTTGTCTCATTGTTTACTGGAACAATATTCAAAACACTACATTTAAAAATGCCCTGTAACAACTGTACTGTATTATACAAGGAATATAATTTAATACAACCAGGAAGGTGTATCAAAGAACACATGTATGTTTCCTATGCAAGGGGCCCATGATTTGAAAATAGCCCAGTGTTAATCTTTATCTGACACTGGACAGATGTATTTTCTCTGAATGTGGGTTGCAATGCTGTTTCAATGAATGTGAGTTTCTAGGGCAGAGAAGTTTTAATGCTAAGTCTATTTTCATTGTGAGACTGCATTGCTTTGTTTAGCAGATGTTTATTAGTGTTTATGCTGTAAAATGTAAAATAGAACTTTTAAATGAAATCCAAATCATCGTAGAAGTAAAGCAGTATGCACATTACAGTGTTTATGGTAAATAGGGTGAAATAGCTGAATAATGAGACATATGGCTGCAGGGAGGAGGCCCCATTCGACCAAACACAAAGACAGCCCCAACTGAACTATACCTCTCAACTGTCCAGATTTTTGCAGAATGAATAGATTTTTACTTCTGTATTTTTGGTTTGTTTCTAATAAAATGTGTGTTTTTTGGCAAATAATTTAGGAATGAAGTCACTAAATAATGACAGACATTGAGTTTTAGACTTTATACCCTTCAGAAAAATGCATGCAAAAGCAAGACCTGTTATTTTGTCAACTGTCTAAGTTTATACAAGAGCAATTTTTAGTACTGTTTGTATGTTCCCCCAATATATTTGGCCTTGTCCAGAGTTCCTGCACTAAGAGGTGGTGAGGTGCATGCAAATAAATCACTTTATAGAATTGGGTATAGCCAAACGTATCAACTGTCCCTGATTTTGGCTCAAAGTGTTGCTGTCCCCCTAATAATCCCTCCACAAAATGGCAAATTTGGAAGAAATTGTGGAGGGTTTACAATTAATAAGTAATTGTAATGATCAGAGTTATAGATTACTTTTATTTTTAGAAATGCACGTAGATTCTTATTTTGTCAGCTGCTCAAGTTAACAGTACTAATATTAAAAAGTTGCCCCTTCTTTGACAGGTTCCCAGCTGTTTTGTGTGGCTATTTTATATTTTTGCATCACATTTTTGGTCTGTTTTTCATAAAATTGGGGTTTTCTGGCAAATTAGTGGCAAATCATTAAAGACTGAAGATATTAAATCATAACAGACATTTGAGTTTCAGATTTCATACCCTTCAGAAAATTCATTCTAATGCAAGACCTACTATTCTATTATTTTTCTAAGTTTATAAGAGCAGTATTTAAAATTGCCCTTATTTCTGGGCTTTTGTCCCACTTCTATTTATGGCTTTGTACAGATTTCTTACTGTGAGGTTGAGAGGTATAACAACTGTGTCAGGGTTATCACTGCCAGACAGAGACATTTCAAATTGTGACATACTTGTTATACCCCACTCCCCCTTGTAGTGACTCTGGATGTGTCCAAGCAAGGCAAGGAGCAGTTATGCAGTGTAAGTGTGCAGAGTATCCCATCTAAGGTAGGCATAAGTACTACAGTGGCTTCTCATCTGTCCTTGATTTTGCAGAATGTTCTGGTTTTCTATCATATTTTTGTACTCTTAAGTTATGCTTCTTCTTATTCAGAAAATGCATGTTGTTGCAGTGCCTGTTGCTCTGTGTTTAAGTAGCAATGCTTTAATTACCATCAGGTAAGCTTGCCTGCGACTGTAAGATGCAAGTAAGCTTTAAAAAGCATACTGTTAAAGAATTACCAACACTGAAAGCCTTTTTGTTGTTGCCATACAGAGAATATTTACATAACTAGATAGCATATAAGCCTTAAGTATTGAAATGCATATGACAATATTTGTAATTACAGTATTTTCAGAACCTAATTACATTTGTTGGAGACTTGAAGTCATCTTTGCAGGCTTTACCCATAAACTAAACAAAATGGCAATCTATTGCATGGTCCATAACCTGTGCAGTAATCCTTTAAGCAATTTATTTTGAGCTTGTTTCTTGTTTGCTGTTCATTTTTTTATAGGTTCATAGGTAAGTACTAGGCTATTTGCCCAAAGGCATTTATAAGCCTAGCCAGAATGTGTTGGCTTTCACCTCCCCCTTAGATTAGTTCCCTGTGCCTCTGTCCAGCAGAGCCACTGAAGTGATTCCCAGGGTAAACTTTCTGTTTTCCATCCACTCATCAAGGTTTCTCTTGAAGAGTGCTAGCGAGGAGCTCTGCCTAATGTAGATTGGAATCTTTTTCCAAAGCATGTGAAGTCTCTGGGACATGAATCTATTTCTCCAGCACGTCCTATTTATTGTTTTTGTGAGGTTTAGATCCCTAGAGCGTGTGGCTCAAGGGGATAAGGTTTTCTTTAGGTGGAGCATGTCCATCAATTCTGGGTTGGACATGGCCTTGTATGTCAGGCAGAGATCACTTCTGAGCAGGCAGTATGCAACCAAGTACAGCTGGTGTTTCTTCAGTTGACCTGCATAGGGCATCTGTTTGAGGCCATTGATCCTCTTGGTGAGGTACTTCTGTGGTCTTTCCAGCTGTTGCAGGTGTCTTGTAAGGTACATCCCAAATGGGGCATTATACTCTATGATGGGTCTGATGAGTGATGAGTACAGGGGCACAGTGACCTCTTTTGGTCTAGATGCAAACACTTTTGCGATTAGGTGGGCCACATAGAAGGATTTTCTAACCACTTTGGCAATGTGATTATCAAAGGAGAGATTACTATCATCTTGGGTCCCCAGATCCCTTATTATGTTTTCCATATTTAGGGAGCTACCACCTATGTGGTAGTTTGTGGGTACTTGTTATTTCCAAGAATCTGGTCTATGCTACAGCAACAAGGAGCACAAATTTCAGAAAGAAATAGTTCGAATAAGCAGGCACAATAAGCCTGTGACCAGAAATTCCCAGCTCAGAAGGGTAGAATCCAGCATCTCCTCCCACAAGAGTGCAGACCACAAACCTTCTTAATGTACAATAACTGGCCTGAAGCCCAAGTGCTTAAACTAGAACTAATACACTTTTAGAATAACAGACACTGAGCTTTCAGTCAGCATTTACCAGCTTAGAAGGATGTAAGCTACCTATCCTGCCACAACAGTGTAGACCATAAACCTTCTTAATGTAAAACAACTAGTATAAAGTGCAAGTGCTTAAACCAAAAGACTTAGAATAACAGTTACAATTTAATCAGGCTACTACCAAGCAGCAATAAGTGCAGCAGAATAAATAAAATTGAGTACTTTTAAGAAGCTGCAAAAGCAAAATAATGAAGGTTCATAGATAGGTACTAGGCTATCGGTCCTAGGGACCATACAAGCCTAGCCAAAAAATGTACCCTGGCTTTCGCCACCCAAGAAAATTATTTTCCTGTGCCCCTGTCGAGCAGAGCCACAGAAGTGATCCCTGGGGTGAATTTCCCATTTCCCATCCAATCATCAAGATTTTTCTTGAAGAGTGCTAATGAGGAGCTCTGTTTGACATAGACAGGTAGTCTGTTCCAGAGTATGGGAAGTCTCTGGGACAGGAATCTGTCCCTCCAGCATGTTCTGTTTATTGTGGTGACAAGGTTTAGATCCCTAGAGCATGTAGCTTGGAGGGATTGGGATTTCTTTAAGTGGAGCATGTCCAACAGCTCTGGGTTTGACATAGCTTTGTATGTTAAGCAGAGATCACCCCTGAGTAGGCGATATACAATGGAGTATAGCTGTAGTTTTTAAAGACGATCTGTGTAGGGCATCTGTTTGAGGCCAGTAATCCTCTTTGTGAGGTATTTCTGTGGTCTTTCCAGTTGTTGTAGATGTCTTGTGAGGTACATACCAAAAGAGGCACTGTACTCTATAATGGGTCTAATGAGTGATGAGTAGAGGGGAACAATGACCTCTTTTTTTCTGGATGAGAATCCTTTTGTGATGAGATGAGCCACATAGAAGGATTTCCTGACCACTGTGGCAATGTGATTATCAAAGGAGAGACTACTGTCCACCTGTGTCCCAAGGTCTCTTATCACATTTTTGGCATTAAGTAGACTACCAGCTATGTGGTAGTTCATGGGTACAGAGTTTTTACCAAAGGGGATGACAATACACTTTTTGACATTGAGCTTCAGGCCATGGCTTTGACACCAGGTATCTGTCTCAGTGAGGCCCTTTTGTAGTTTGTCCACATCGTTAGGAGTTTCGATTATGGCTCCTAGTTTGCAGTCATCTGAAAACTTTGTTAGCCAAAGACCTTCTGTGTTAGCCTGCACTTCAGAGAAGTAGATACCAAACAGGAGAGGACCCAGGACTGAACCCTGTGGTACTCTACTTGTCACTGGTCTGATGTCTAACCTAACCTTACCTGCCACTTTCAAAACTCTACGTACCAAAAAACATTTTAACCCTGCTTCGTTTCAAGCTGAACTTTCACAATGTAATTGGGCCCCACTAAAACATCTCCCACTGAATGAAGCAGTGGAATACTTCAATTCATCATTCCAATCTATCCTAGACCACCACGCCCCAAGTCGTACCATTAGAACTAAAACTAAAACAGCACCTTGGCTAACCAAGAATACTAAGCAAAAGATCATTCTTAGAAATAAATCCTGGGATAAATGGTGATCTACTAAAAATCAAACTGACCACCAAAACTTTAGGGAGCTAAGAAACAGCACAAAAAAAGCCATTCTGACAGATTAAAAAAACTATTACTTGCAATTATAGAAAACCACCAAGAAGGAACCTAAAAAATTTTGGAGCAGTATAAATAATCTTCTAACCCCAGGCCACGCAATTACTCCCAGCCCTCAAGATTCTGACCATGACAACCCCACACAAATAGCCAATGACTTCAATTCTTTCTTCACCAATACCATACAAACTCTAGCAAGCCACCTATCTCCTGACATTTCTAAACCACTCTCACCTACTTTAAAAACCACTTTTCCTCCCCTTCACCTACAACCTGTATCTACCTCCTATATTCAATCTCTAATCCAAAAACTTAAACCTACCTCCCCATCTGCAGACAAGCTTCCTGCAGAATTCCTACAAATAGGAGCTAAAGCAACTGCTTACCCAGTTTCTATTCTAATACATAGATCTATAAATGAAGGTATTTTCCCTTCTATCTGGAAGATATCCTACATCATTCCCTTACACAAAGGAGGCAAGTCTACTGACTTCTCTAACTTTCGTCCCATCGCACTCCTATCTCCCTTAGCCAAAATTATGGAAAAAATTATCCATAAACAATTACTCAACCACCTCCTCCATAATAAACCACTTGCTAATACTCAACATGGATTTAGACCTTCCCACAGTACTACCACAGCATTACTCTCCTTTACCAACACCATCAACTATAACCGCAACAATAATAAACTTACTTCTTCTCTATTCTTAGACCTATCAAAAGCCTTTGACATGGTCAATCATAAACTCCTTCTGCACATACTAAAATCTCTTGCACTAGATCCCTCCTCCTTAGCTTGGTTTACTTCTTAGCTAGAAAACCGTCATCAGGCAGTACTCTGGAAAAGTTCACTATCTTCTCTCCTTCCTAACTCATTAGGAGTTCCTCAAGGGTCTATCCTAGGCCCACTTCTATTTTCTATATTTATTAATGACCTCCAATCAGCTATCCCTAATAGTACCTGCATACAATATGCAGATGATTCCACTATAATTTGCATTGCTTCCTCTCAAACTGAACTTCAATCTCTTACTCAAAAAGCCTTTTCCACTGTTGAACAGTGGTTCTCTGACCACTGTCTACTCCTTAACCCTAAGAAAACTAAATTGTTACTATTTTCACCTACCCGTAAATCTACTTCTCTAAACTTCGCTATTACTTCTTCTGATGATACTCAAATTCACCCTGATTCTTCAACAAAATTGCTAGGTGTTACTATTGACAATAATCTTAACTATGATTGTCACATCAACAACACAATAAAAGTAGTTAATAAAAAGATTGGATCCCTGTACAGAATCAAACCCTTCCTTACACCTGAAGCCCGGACTACCTTAGCACAATCTCACCTTATCTCTACCCTTCTATATGCTTCCCCTATTTTCACTAACTTCTCTAAATATAACCTTAAGAAAGTAGCTACATCTTACCATAATATTGCTCGATTTGCTACAAGATCCCAGTTTAGAACTCATCACTGTCTAAACTTAAAGGAACTAGGCTGGCTTGAACTTCCAAACAAACTCAGCTATCAACAGCTCTTAATAGCTCACAAAATTCTATATCAACCATCTAAAACACCTATACTCAGTAATCTCTTGACTCCCTACAACAATCTAAAACAACTTCGTTCTTCAGACAAACTACTAGTTAATACTACCAAACCCATTAATTCTGCAGGTTATAGCCTTTTTTCCAACTAAGTTGGCAAGATATGGAACAACCTTCCATCAAATATCTCCTCTTTGCCGACACTTCCACTCTTTAAAAAACAACTTGAAATTCATCTCAATAAACACTGGCTTTGTTTGTACCATCCCTGACTAACCTTCCTTCTTCCTTCTTCCTTTCCTCTACCTCAATACCTCCTTCTCTACTATACAGTATCCTGACTGACTTCATTTGACATCATATCTTTGTAGATATAGCTAATCTCATATATAATAAATATAAAAAATAAAAAAAAAATCTTCAAGAGAATTTATGATCTTGTTATGGATTTTTTACTCCTACATGTGTATTACTTTTACTAAAATCTTCATATCTTGTATGCTTAATGCTTTTATTTTTTGTGTATTTGTAATCTCTAATCCTGTTTTAACCACTGGAGCTTTTCTCCCCGGGCCTCCACTGAAAATGGACATATATCCAGCTGGACTAGCCCGGTCAACAAATGTAAAATAAACAAAAATAAATAAAAATGTCGGATTTGGAATCCGCTACTTTCTGCCCATGAGCCATTTGGCAACCCATCCTGTGACATAGGGATTTATACCTAGTTTAGTGAGATTATCTATAATTCCAGAGTGGGGAATGGTGTTGAGATCTAGATAAGCTGTGTGAACCATTTTACCCTCATCTATGGCTTTGGTGACTGCTTCAAAGAAGTTAATCAGGTTTAGGAGACATGATCTGCCTTTTACAAATCCAAACTGGGTAGGGTCCAGAGTTTGGATATTACCAATGTCTTTGTTTATGAGTTCCATGATGATACGTTCCATGGCCTTGCAGACCAGGCTCGTCAGGCTAATGGGGCGGTAGTTCCCAAGGTCCGTCGTGGATCCCCCTTTGTGGAGTGGGATAACTGTCATGGTGTGCCATTCAGTGGGTACAAAGCCTGAGGTGAGGCTATGATTGCCAGTTCATTCTGTAGTTCATGTAGAACGCAGCCTGGGATATTGTCAGGTCCCATGGATGCTGTGTTCCTGGCTTTGGAGAGTGTGTTTTTTACCTATGCAGCCATGATTATAGGAACTCTACATTCTTCTGGTATAGGGATTGGCCCTCTACGGGGTGAGAGGGGAGTAAAGTTAGCACTGAATCTATCTGCTAGGGTGTTGGCAATATCAGTTGTTTCTGTATATTTAGTGCCATTGTGCTGTAACTCAGAGCAGATCTGAATGTTGCCATTGAGATTCTTGACATAGCTATAGAATGCTTTGTGGTTGGCTTTAGAGTCAGTGGCAATTTTGTTTTCGTAACTAGCTTTGGAGAATTTTATGAGGCATCTCAGCTTCTTACTGAGGTTGACCAGAGAGTTCCTCCAGTCATGGGAGTTTACTGTTTTTTGCAACAGTTTCTTTCTTCTGTTGTAGAGTTTGTTTATGGCAGAGGACCACCAGATTGGCTTCCTTTTTTTGGAGGATAACATCTTGGTTCTGTTAGGGATAGCATGATCCATGCACTTGTGTAAGTGCTTATAAAGTGCATTTGTGTAGGATTTGGCAGTCATACCTCTATTGTCTGTCTGCATGGGTGTCGTGAAGTTTGCCACTTCTGTCTTAAGAAGTGTGAAGATGGCTTTGGAGAAGTTTTTTATGATGGTTTCCCTAATTGGGGGTGGGATGTGTATGTCTAGGCTGATTAGCTTGTGGTCGGATCTGACCAACGAAGAATTGACCTCTGGTGTGGAACACTGGTTTCCCATGTTGGTAATGACCAGGTCTAGGATATTGCTGCCCCTGGTGGGGGTGTGAATAAGTTGATCCAAGGTGTTGGAATTTATGAATTCTAGAAAACGTTGAGCAAAAGAGTTGGTACATGAGTAGTTTTCCCAGTTAATGGTGGGGTAGTTGAAATCGCCCATTATTAGGGTGTTGGGTTGTACTCTAATACTTTCCATTGTATCAAGAAATGAGGAGTGGGAATCCTGGGGCATGGTGGGGGGTCTGTAGCAAGCTACAATTTGGATTGCGGTCTTGCCCAGAGTTAGTTGCACTTGGATAATCTCGGATGCATTATGCTGTGCAACTAGCCTGGATGTGTGAATATCCTTAATGAATATGGACATGCCTCTGCCTTTAGTGCTTCATTCTGGGTTAGGTGGCCAAAAGGTGTGGTATGACTTGTAGCCTGGTAATGCAGGGGTACTCTGTGGAGCTTTGAACCAGATCTCTGTCACTGCACAGATGTCAATGTTCTCCATTTTAAGGAGTGCCTCGATTGAGTGCATTTAGAGATTTAGACTTCTAGCATTGAGTAGCATTTCAGCAGATTTTGCTTGCTTGTACCTGTTACAGTGGTGAATTTGTCATTTGAACCTTGCCTAAAAAAAAGGCACTATAGGGGTGGCAAGAGCCTTAGCCAGTATCCGGAATCCTAAGGGCGACAGGTGCAGGCCATCTCTGGCAAAGCATCGTGGTCTGTCGATCATGTCGTCCCAGGCAGACAAATACTGGATCCCCTTAGAATGACACCAGAAGCTTAGCCAATTGTTGAAGTCAATCATTTTGTCCTTGTACTGTGGTATCATTCTGGGTAATGGCAGGATGCTACTCAGGGTTAGGGTCATACCTGCCTGGGGTACAAGATCGGAGAACTCCTCCATGTCTCTTTTCATGTAGTCCAGGGAGGTACGTCATTAACACCAACATGGACAATGACAGTGTCATATTTGTACTTATTGTGGAGTTACCTGAGTGCATGCGTTATGTGGCAGATCCTGGCACCTGACAGGCAGCTGACAGTAACTTTCTCCTTGTTTAGTCTAGTGAGTGGAACATCAGTGTGCCTGACTATAGAGTCACCTATGACTAGAGTGTTGGGTACGTTGTTATACCTTATGGGCTGTGGTTGAGTGGCACACTGAGTTTTTGGGCTATGTGTCATTTGGGTTGTGTCGGGAGGTGGAGTTTGCTTATGTTTATGCTTTGGATGTCCCTGATGCTTGGGCAGGTTTTTATTGAGAGCCTCCGTGAATGTAGGTGTGTGTTTTGTGATACTATATGTGCGTTTTGGTGGTGTAGGTTTTGAGGGACTATGTGATGAGTGTGGTGTGGTGCAAGTGCTTACCTTCTCCTCTTGACTGCCCAGTCCAGTTTTGGGTGAAGAGAGCTTTGCTTCCAGTTTGGCTATATAAGTGCATCTCTCACAGGTTGTAGCGTTGGGTGGTAGGAATAGAGGGTTGTCTGTTTACATGAGGCAATTGCTGCATTGCCCCAAGATTCCCAGATTCATCAGACAGGAAAAATCACTGGGAGCTGACCCTTAGACATGCCTGGATAAGTGCTTATTTATTAAGTACTAAAAACTGATTTCCTCTAGACAAGTGAGAAAAGCTGAGTGCTGTAGTAATTTGCAGCTTATGTAGTGCTTACAATGAGTTCTGAACAAGTGCTGAGTTTAAAGAAACAGATTTGAGTGCTGAAACTAGAAAACTGGCTAGTTGTAAGAAACAAAACTAAGCTAGAAGGCTTCCCTCTAACACAGAAGGTCTTGGGGCTCAGAAGCCTACAAACAGTCTAAACCACTTATTTTTTATTTATTTTTTTCCTTCCTAGGGGGAAATACAAATACAATAAAAGCAGATTAATTTTTTTTGTTGTTAGTAAAATGCAAGGAGAAATTAAGGAAAAACCTAAAAGTGTCTTGGCCTTCTCAAATCTTTTCTCTGTATTATGTAGAGTGAACACTAGACTCAGAATATGATCTCACTGATTTTGGTTAAGTGAGCAAATGAGATGGACTCAGGAGGAGTGTTCAAATAGAGACTTACAGGAGGGGAGGGCAATTCCAGAGCCACCAATACTAACACCAAAACAAGAACAGAGAGGGTGGGTGTGGACAAACAAAAAGAAGAATAAGTATAGTTGTACAGATTACAGAGATATTAAATCAAAATGCAGACAAAAAATAAGAATAAACACTTATCTTTTCTCAATATCACAGCTGGCAGTAGGTCAAGCTTCAGAAACAATACACCTCCAAAAAGCAAACCTCAAATTTCTTCAGAAACATAAGCACCACGAAATTCAAAGGAAGACACAGAAGTAGCTGACATCCATCTTTATTCTTTCCATCCTGGTACCTCGGCTATTCGCCTTCAATGGGAATAAAGATGGATGTCAGCTACTTTGAATTTCGTGGTGCTTATGTTTCTGAAGTAGGTCAAGCTCTCTGCAGCAGCCTGAGCAACAGGTCCTGTTTTCCCCATGAAACAAGTAGATAGTTGTTGTTATGCAGCAGGTGTTTTTTGGATAAGAAACATTTTTACAAGTAGGGGTACCACAGACATTGCTACTTTCAGCATGTTGCTCGGTACTTTTATAATGCTGAATATAAATTATAATTACAACTGCAGTGCAAGGAGAAGTGGTTTGAGCTGAGTGCTGCTTGTTTTTTTATGCTTGATTTTGACTGGCATTCCAGTATTGTATTTAAGAAGTAATTTATTTTTTCATGCCTCACAACCTTTTTGTTTCCATCTAGATATTAAGGAAGCTGTCATGTAGCCAATGCATTGAAATATTTTTTTTTCTTCTACACTTCATTTTATCTTGATTGGACTCTCATAATGATGGTTTGGGACTAAAGTCCCAGTTTTTATGGTGTTTAGCATAGCCCCTCCCATTTATAGTTGACCACACCCCTTTTGCCACCACCCATTCAGCTGCCTCCTGCAGCTCCTCCTTTGATATGAAGTCACCAGCCACCACTGGCATTATGAGTGGCCTTTGTCCTTTATGCAGGGAATAATGGACAACTGAACAACAGAACAACTGAAAAATAAAATCCCCATTCTTATAATTTTCACATTAGCTCCCCTATTTCCCTCATGTTGGTATAAGCATATATTAATGTTAATCAAAATATATAATTTTCCCATCTAATATCCACTTTAGTCACTCTTTCTGCTTAAATAATATGCACATCTAGAAGTTTTACTTTTTGATTAGAAAGATATACCTCCCCAGAACACTGATGACTTCTAAAATTCTACACAATTTTATTCCTTTACAATTTCTATATTTGCTTTCTATCCATGGCTGCAACAGAGTATTTTGCATGCAGATAAAAATCAACACACAGAGTCACAGATTATTCCAATATTGCTATTCTTTTTAAATTTATTCCAAAAATATTCACATTTATTGGCATTAATCTAACATTGTTCCTTTTTATTTTTAACATGAGGTATATGCAACATATCCAGCAGTTAGTTTTTGTTTAGATTTTTGGCATATTGCCAAAGGACCAGCAATAAACTGTTTTCTCTCGACCAGTTTATAGAAAGGAACAGCAGCAGAAACAAAGCAAAAGTACCTGTCGTCACTGGCTTCATCATGGGCTGCTACTAACGTTGAGCTTCTCACTGGGCAGATGATTTATCTGTCACACGTCGATCTCCCTATGTTGGCTGCGATGATTCATGTGGGGTCCCTACATGACAAGTCTTCTTGCAATGAGACGAATGGAGCCACATTGGTAGTCCAGCACAGTGAAGTGCAGTCAAAGTGGTGAGCAAGACCTGAAAAGACTCCTTTCACCTCGGACTCAGGCAGTTTTTCTTCTGAAAAATTTTCACATATGCCCAATCACCCAGTTGTAGTTGATGACAGGGTTGATCAAGAGGCTTTGGTAATGCTGCCCTTTCTGTTCAATGATATTGCTGCAAGATATTAATGAGTTTCCTGCCATAAGAAATCATAGCATCATCTGACAAAGTTAAATCAGCATTTCCCACTGGAGGGGTAGCTGGAAGGGCCATGGGTCTCCCCATTAATATCTCATATGGATTCAATTTCCTGGTGGCATTCAGTGAGGTCCTCATATTTATTAAAGCTAAGGGAAGGGCTTTGGGGCACTTTAAGTGGGTTTCAGCACAAATCTTCAAAATTTTATTTTTATGGGTAATGTTTACCCTTTCCGCTAATCCAGATTACTGGGGATGGTTGGGACAGTGAAGATTCAACTTAGTATTAAAAGATTTACATAACTCTTTAAACAGATTATTACTAAAATGAGTTCCCTGGTCACTGTTAACAATACTGAGTATACCAAATTTCAGTCAATAATCAGATGACAATTTTTTAATAACTGTGACTGCATCAGCTTTGCAACATGGGTAAGCTTTCACCCATGCTGAGAACATACACACTTCCACCAAAATAAATTGTAAATTCTTAGTCTTAGGCATCTGCATGAAATCCAGCTGTATATTAACAAAAGGTCCCCAGGGTGGCGGTAAACATGCAGATTTGTTGTTGGCATGTTTGCTTGTTATGTTCCAAACAAATACTACAATTTTGTAAATACTGAAGTATTAAAGGGGAGACATGAGGGGCATGCCAACTTCGGGTAATTTGATTAAATAAAGCTGTCTTACCTGTATAGGCCAGTAAATGATATGCCCTTACTAGGTAAGGTAGCAAAGAGGCAGGCGCCACCAATCGGCCATCCGGATGTTGCCATATGACATCACAGGATTTTCTACACCCATCATTGAGCCACCTCAGAACTTCTCCCTGTGATGCTTCAGCTTGAAAGGCTGACAACTTTGCAAAATCAAACACATTATTACTGTTGCAGTTTATTACTGTTAACATACAAAGATGCTTACAATGATTTACTACTGCTTGTTTATCAGCTTGGTCTGCCACATTGTTACCTTTTGTAACCATAACCACGAAGTAGAAGGACAAACTGATGAAACAAAGCAACGGGTCCAAACAAGAACTCACCAGGCGTGTAAATTCCTTAACGCAAATTTTTATTTTTGTAACAAGATAAAGCAGCGTTTTCGCTACACACAGTTGGTAGCTTCTTCAGAGTAGGTAAATACAAGATTGAAACACACTCTTAAAAAGTAGCGGAGTGTTACAATAATTACGTCACTTCCTGGCAGCGTACGATTTTAAAGTGCTAACAGCATCATAAAAACTCGAACTTGCACTCTATATATATAAAAAATAAGTACAACATCATAAGATAAAAAAGTAGTAAAACAAGAAGTGCTTGACTCAATCAGTCAATATATATTCGTCAAAACACTGGATAAAATGCACTTAGTCAAGATGAAAAAATGTATGTTTGTGCTAACAGACAAACTAAAGCTGTTTTAAACAATGGCATGCAACCTTTTGTAACCATGTTACTGCTTATTTAGCAGCTTGGTCTGCCACATTGTTACCTTTTGTAATCATGTTACTGCTTGTTTATCAGCTTGGTCTGCCACATTGTTACCTGTTGTAACCATGTTACTGCTTGTTTAGCAGCTTGGTCTGCCACATTGTTACCTTTGGCAACAACATTCTGTGCCTTTTGATGTGCACAACATTTGATTACAGACAGCTTTTTAGGTAACAAAAGTGCATCCAACAACGATTATATGTACCCGGAATTTTTAATTCGATTTTCTGAAGAGGACAAAAACCCTTTCTCGCTCTCTCTCTCTCTAAAGTTGCCCAAAATCATATAGCACCCCGAAAGCATAACAGCTGTCTGTAAAAATATTGGTCACCTTGTCTTTGGCTAACTCACAGGCTTTTTGCAAAGCCACTAGCTCAGCAATCTAATCTTTGTTGCAACAATATTGTTTCTTCGGTGCAGACTGCTATTCCTGAGATCAACTTTCCTGTTTGATTTCTTCCACAGAAGCCATTCACGAACAGATGCATGTCAGCATTGGGTATAGGAGTTTCTTTAAGTCCTCCCTAGGAGAAAGCAAACAGTTAGTTACACACACACACACACACACACACACACACACACACACACACACACACACACACACACACACACACACACACACAATCATGCTCTTCACCATCCTCAGCAGTAGCAACAGAGATGCAGGACAGCGGATCAAGAAATAGATGGATCAGAAAGAAGTGTACGTTTATATCTAGTTATACATGCAGTCGAGAGTGGCTGAGTTTTCATTTTAAGCAAAAGAGATAATTCAGAATGAGGGACACCTAGTGTGAGATCCTACCCTGAGATATTAAATGACCAAGATAACATACCTGAGGTAACCATAGCTGTAAGTTTTTTTTGTTGACACTGTGTCCTTTTCCTGTAAGGATAGTCAGGAGATGCAAGGCATCCTGTTAACATTGCTGAAAGGAATTTGGTGCTATCACTAAATCATTTACATATTGTACTAACACAGACCCACCAAGAAGTGTCCCATTACCAAATCTTTTGTCAGAAGTTGAGAAAATAATGAAGGCGATTCAGTATATTTTTGTGCAATCATGTCCAGGTATATTGCTGTCCCTGATAAGTAAAAGCAAACAGAAACTGACTGTCAGGGTGAATAGGTATAGAAAAGAATGCTGAATACAAATCTAACACAGAAAAGTAACTAGCTGTAGGTGGTATGCAACTCAGTACTGTTGTAGGATTTGGAACAACAGGAAAAGTAGGTAGTACTGCATTATTTACAGCCCTTAGATCTTGTACAAATCAATAAATATCCTTTTTGGCTTTTTCACTGGAAAAATAGGAGTATTATAAGTGCTTTTAGCTGGTATTATTATTCCTTGCTGTATTAGAGTCTGAATTATAGGTTTGATTCCCTGTTGTGCTTCTGATTTCAGTGGATACTGAGGAATTTTATGGAGGGGTTTTGATAGATTCAATTTTATTTTTACATGTTTTGCAGATTATATAATGTACCTACTTTGTTAGCATGTTTAACCCATAACTTAGCAGGTACCTGCTTCAGCAGTTTTCAGTTGTCTATATGCCTTCAAATGGCTTTTCTCAGCTTTTGCTAAGAATTGCAATACCCCCCCCCTTTATTTTGTTGGAACTTCTAGATACACCCCTTCTGGTGTACAGTAAATGGTACAACCCAGCTTACATAACACATTTCTTCCTAGTAGGTTTACTGGTGCAGTAGTACTCAAAAGGAAAGAATGTTTTTCTTTGACCAGACCAAAAAAAAAAAAAAAAAGGGTATAGGTTTTAAAACAGGATACGTAACAGTAGCATTTGTTACACTAACTGCCTTTAGTTTGTTTTTATATTGGTATTTAACTGTCTGAAGTAACTTTTAATACAGACCTACCCCCAGATTCTCTATGCCCTGTATGGCATACAGGATCAGTGCAGGAGCTCTAGCAGGCAATATGTCTGCCGTGCAATCCAAGAACAGACTGCTGGGGTGTGCACAAGCGCTCCTGCACTAATCCTGCATGGACTAAGCCCCTGTATGCAGATCACCCCATTTGCATGAGAAATCCATGCAAATGAGGTGATTTTGCAATCCAGGAAGCTTGCAACCAGCTGTGCAGGACTAATGCAATCTGCAGAAATGTGCTTGGTTAGTAACTGAGTACATTTCTGCAAACTCCAAAACGGAGCTGTGACAGCTCCAAATAAAGGCTGCATATCACTTAGAAAGCATGCCAATGGCCAAGTATAAGGCCATTGGCATTGCAACAGGCAAAAAAAAAAATCAACTTTTGTTTTAGCCGATCTCGGCTGTTTAAGCATAGGGCAGTGGCGCTCAAACGGGATTGGGGAGTAAATAACAAAATAAACCTAAATTAAGCATTCTAACTAAAAATCAGTATTCTGCCATGCAAGTCAATGGCAGGCAGAAGACAACATGGCCAGTGAACAGTGGTTGCTAAGGGGGGAAGCTCAGTGTGAGACATGTAACTATGCATTAGCAGGCAATCCTATGCAAATGAGGGGAATGATAGTGAATCCCAGTTTTCCCCAGCATGTTAGTCAGGTACCAACAGTGTAAGAGTAGGAATAGCTTGGTGCAAGCCTAGGAGTTAGGTGACATCCTGGGGGGTGTCAGGCATACTTTAAGCAGATTGGAGCCCTGAGGCTCGGGTTTGCTCCTAGAATAGCACAGCTAAGCCAGGGGGTGTGTCTGAATCTGTGTAGAACTCTTTACATTGTCTAAGCAAGTGTGTGTACTGCACACTGGGTTTTACAGGAAGAAAACAAAAGTTAAACCAAGAAATAATAGCACTGTGCACATTTGAGCACTCTGTTTGTGCGGTGCGCCCCCAGGTTTAAACAGGAAGGCAATGGGAAGGGAAAACAGCAGTAGGAAGGTAATCAAGGAGAACTAGCATAGCTGGCAGGTGAAATGTATCAGAATCAGCCAATTACACAGGCAGCAGCCCAGCCCAGAACACTACTATAATCTAAGTAAACACCTTTCCCTCTAGTTTTTCCCACACTCTGCACCACCGGTGTAAACAAGCAGGGGACTTTTAACAGCAAATAATAGGAGCTGCTAGAGATATCATACAACAACTTGTGGAAGAGGCTGAGGGTGGTGAGGATGTGAATACTGTCGACCAACCCACAGTGAGGAGAAGGAGAAAGGTGTACAGATGCAGGGTAACCTACCAGAGGCTATATTAGCTGGAGATAGTGGAGCGCTATAGGGTGGACAGGGACCTCCTGCAACAAATTGTTGAGCAGTGTTGGCCATGCCTGACACACAGAACTAACAGTGGGGAACCCATCCCAGTGGATACTAAGGTATCTGTAGGCCTAAGAATACTAGCTACAGGTACCTTCCAAAGGCCAACTGGGGATATAATGGGGATCTCACAGGCATCAGCATCCACGGTACTCCACTAGTTCCTGGATGCCATGTCAGCACATGTCGGTGAGCACATATATTTCCCCAACACCCGTGAGGCGGTGGCCAGCAATATGCAACTGTTCCACCAAATAGCAGAATACCCTGAAGTAGTAGGTGCTATAGACTGCAGGCACATATGCATCAAAGCACCACCCATTGAGCGGGGTAGGGTCTACATCAACCACAAGGCCTTCCCCTCCATCAACTGCCAGCTCGTGTGTGATGCCCAAGGCATAATAATGAATGTGTTTGCTGGCTGCACCGGAACCTATCACAATTCCCACATCTGGCATCTGACACAGCTGTACCAGAGATTTTCCAATGGGGACATCCCTGATGGTCACCTAGTGGGGGATGCTGGATACGCACTGGAGCCATGGCCAATGACACCCATCAGAAATGCACACACACCCAAACAAGAACTCCATAATGAGGCACATGCACAGACCAGAATTATAGTAGAGCTTGTGTTTGGGATGCACAAGTCATGGTTCCAGTGCCTGGACAAATCCGGTGGAGCCTTGCAATACTCACCAGCTACATGTACCCAAATTGTACTTGTATGTGCCATGCTACACAATATGATCCTGTGGAAAAAGCTGCAGCAGTAACAGCACGGGGCAGGGCCACACAGCCCCCTACCATTGCCAAGGCCTGCACAGGCACAGAGTGACTCGGAGGAGGAACAACCTGAGCCTGCCTCAGTATGCAGAGGAGGCATGCCCAGTATGCCCTGGCCTTGGCAAAGAGGCAACACATAGCACATACACTGACACAGGAGGGACCCAGGGAATAACACCTCTCTCTGGCTCTCTCATACAGTAAAAGGGATGCCAGGCATTACACTACCTATGCTCAACCATGTGTAGGAAATGTACTACGTGCATCTGACATAGGCAGCCCTGCAACACCACCCTCAATACTGGGACACCCACAAGATAAGTGACTCACACATGCCAGTCATGGGGGTTCACATATCCAACAACAGTCACAGCCAGCAGGACAGGTGTAAACAAACACAAACAAAGGTTGTGCTATGGCCTCTGAATGGTGTATGTGGGTAAACTCCCCAGGCATACACAGACAGACTACAGTAGGACCAGCAGTGAGACATTAGTTCTGAAGGGTAGGAAGTCAGAAACTATATAGGTAAATCAAAGCTAAGATCTGTAGTACACTTGTATGCCTCTAGACAGCATGATAAGTAAGAATACAGAATGAAATGGAGTACCTGACATACCAGTACAGTCATAGCAAATGTGTACAATTGTCAGGTGTGCCCCCCACATCCTACATAGTAATGTAATAACAATCAGGTGGGGCCCCAATCCTGTGTAGAAATGTAGAAATAGTCGGGTGTATCCCCCATCCTACATATAAATGTAGTAACAGTCAGGTGTGCCCCCCAAATCCTGTGTAGAAATGTAGAAATAGTCAGGTGTGCCCCCATCCTATGTAGAAATGTAGTAACAGTCATTGCCAAATGATCGACAGATACCCTGCAGAAACAGTATGCTACCTGTAGGTGTACAACACAAAGGTCAGCACTGCAGTACAAACTACCTGGACTCGATCCACTCATTCAGTACAGATGGGCAAACTGGGCATGCTCACACACTTTATAGGAATTAAGGCAATGTCAGTCAACAACATACTGAAAGGTCATACTTGGCATACTCACACACAAACATACGAAGGCCATGTTTGCAAACACCAGTGGACCAGACATAACTGGCAGTCGCAGATGTTAGTGCAGACACTCAGTATGCACCACACATGCTTTGCACACACAGTGGACAGGAATACAGACACATATTTAAGGACAACACACTATAATAAGCCAAAGGTAGACATACATAGATGTGTGGAAGAGGGTGACTGTGACAAGGTGCCATTCAGGCCTGACCCACCGAGCACACAGCCAAAGGGACACAACCACATGAGGTTCAGATTTACTCACTGTAGATACTTACCACCGGTATCTGTCAGCAGTACAGACTATGTGGGGCACGTGCTAGCTGTGCAACATGACTTTACAAGAAAGTCATCATCTAGCACCTGTATACATGTACCTGTGAAATATGACCCTGTGTGTGCTCGCATGTGGTGTGTCAACCTCTAGAGGAATGTGTTATGGCCCATGCACACACACTGCTTTCCCCATAGCCCTACTATGACAAACCTGCTGAGGTCATTCACTGTGAAATACACATTTGGGAGAGTTGTAGCCCAGTAATCTATGTGGTGCATTTCATAACTGTGTACTGCTATAGTATGATAAACTAGTTAGGTAGGAGTTCCAATCCCAGACTTGGCAAGTGTGTGTGTGTGTGTGTGTGTGTGTGTGTGTGTGTGTGTGTGTGTGTGTGTGTGTGTGTGTGTGTGTGTGTGTGTGTGTGTGTGTGTGTGTGTGTGTCTGTGTGTGTGTGTGTGTGTCTGTGTGTGTGCGTGTGTGTGTGTGTTTGTGTGCATTTCTGTCTTTGTATAGAGCAATGCTTTTTAGGGTAGTCAAACTCCCTACAATTCAAATGCTCACCTTTGGCAAGGCTGGTGATGTCATCCACCTAGAAATACACCTCTGGGAAGTTTGTAGCTCAGTAATCTCCATAGCTCATCCTAGAACTGCATACTGTTGTAGTGTGATGTCATCCACCCAGAAATACACCTCTGGGAAGTTTGTAGCTCAGTAATCTCCATAGTATGATAAACTACTTAGGTAGGAGTTCCAATCCCAGACTTGGCAAGTGTGTGTGTGTGTGTGTGTGTGTGTGTGTGTGTGTGTGTGTGTGTGTGTGTGTGTGTGTCTGTCTGTCTGTCTGTCTGCCTGACTCTGTCTGTGTAGAGAGCAATGCTTTTTAGGATAGTCACACTCCCTACAATTCAAATGCTCAACACTGGTATGGCTGCTGATATCATCCACCTAGAAATACACCTCTGGGAAGGTTGTAGCCCAGTAATCTCCATAGCACATGCCATAACTGCATACTGCTGTAGTGTTTAATTGAACTCTGTTAGGGTTCTATTCCCACAAATGGCAGTTCTGGATGTTTTGTCTGTGTTTCATTGTCTGTGTAGGGAGCAATGCATTTTAGCCTAGCCACACTCACTACAATTCAAATGCTCTACATTGACAATCCTGCTGATGTCATTCAATGTGAAATACACCTTTGGGAAAGGAGTTCTCCAATAATCCCTGTGGTGCATCCTATAACAGCTCCATGCTGTAGTGTGATACAGACCAAAGTTAGGGGTTCTATACCCACACATTTCGGTAGTGGATGTTTTGTGTGTGTTTCAATGTCTGTGTAGGGAGCAATGCATTTTAGCCTAGCCACACTCAATACAATTCAAATGCCCTATTTTGGCAATCCTGCTGATGTCATTCAATGTGAAATACACATTTGGGGAAGGAGTTATTCAGTAATCTCCATGGCGCATGGCACATACTATAACTGCATAGTCCTGTAGTGTAATAAACTAGTTAGGTAGGAGTTTTAATCCCAGCATGACAGGTGTGTGTGTGTGTGTGTGTGTGTGTGTGTGTGTGTGTGTGTGTGTGTGTAAAAGAAAGTAACAAAGGTCTTTTGCTGACTAAGTTTGAGATGACTGCATGCTAGGAGCAGTTATTGAATCTCAAATGACTTAACCATCATGCAGGAAGGTTTGTCCCAAACAATAACTGGTACCATGATCATGAATTGAAACTAAACTCCAAAATATACATTATCGTATCATTTGGGAAGTAATCTACTCCAGGGAACTACCAGATTGACAATGCCCATGGAACTGACCCAGTTCCTTGACATTTGGGAACTTGTGTGCACAGTGACCTAACTTTTGACCAACATGTGCCTAGAGTCATAAAAAAGTTGTTCTATATTGCACAAATTTTAAACAAATTGATTGTAACTAGCTCTCGAGATGTTGTTGCCCCCCCCTTTACAAAGCCCTCGTTAGGTCAATCATTTTGTATAATGCCCACTTTGGCATGTATCTGTCCAGCCTCATGCAACAATTGGAATACCTTCAGAGATATCTTACTAAAAGGATACAAGTCCTAAACAATAGGTCTTACATGGACCACCTCAAAGATTTACACTATACTCAGTATCCTACAGTGTGGTTAGAGGTGATGTGTCTGGCATTCAAGGCATCCTCTGACCTATTACAAATGGACCTACTGAACATCAGCAAGTCAAATGGCATCAGAAATACTTAGTCCAGGTATCTAAACTGAATGTTGTGGAGTGGTGGATATATATATCACAGCACTGTTTCAGAACAGAGTATCCATTCAAGTAAAACAAAGCTCATCCCTGTCCATATTCAAATGCAACTTGGATTTAAGGATGGGTAATAGAAAATGTACCCCAGGATTGTACCTCGTTACCACTAATGGATAGAGGCAGTTCCTAAATGCTGCATCCATTACATGGGTCCTCTCAAATGATCTATGGTATGATCACAGTTATTCTCCCTAAGGCGAATATACTGTACAATTATCAGCCATGGGATAGGTAAGACCAATCAGGGAATGTTAATTCAAACACCAGAAGGTAATTGGCTAATCTTAAAATGTCCTCCAAGTGAACCTAAGTTGTGGTAGTAAATAGTTTTAAAAAATTGCCCTTTTTAGATCTCTAAGTGCCCCTCTCACCCTCCACCCCCTCAGTCTTCAACAGCTTCCGGTGCCTATGCATGCATGTGGGAGGTGTGCACATCCCAGACACCATCCATGTCATGGACTATGGAACAAATACATGGCAAGTGCTGCACAACATTGGCCAGATGCAATAGTCACCCAAGTGACTGGGTGGTGTATACAATACCCAGCTGTGTGGGCAAATCCAGAAACTATACCCCTGAGTCACAATGCAGACCATTGTCATGTGGCTGATGCCAAGGTATACCCATTACCTAGCCTTGTTTAGCCATCTGGCACAGTCGACCATCACACACCCATGAAGAAATGCATCCATGCATGTCAGAACTGGTACCGCGTGTGTGTGTGTGTGTGTGTGTGTGTGTGTGTGTGTGTGTGTGTGTGTGTGTGTGTGTTTTGCATGATGTGTATGATCACATTCACACTCATTACTACCCCATTGGCATGCTGTCTGATGTCAGACACCTCCCCATACCCTTTGCCCATATAACTTCCGTATGACCCCTGTGGTGCATGTGATACCTGCACAGTAATGTGTGCTGCAAATCTCACTAGTTATGAGTTGTATTCCTGGCCCTTCCAAGTGTGTCAATGTGTGTGTGTCTCTGTGAGAGTGTGGCTGTGTTATCACTGGCACCTGCTCATGCAAACAGGTACGTGTACTACACCTACCATATAGCTACCATATCCCTGTTGCAGATGTCACTCACCATCACATATGCATTCTGAGGGCTCCACACCATGTAACCTATGTGGCACATCCAGTAACTGCATGGAAATGTGATAGCACTACATAGTCATCAGGGGTTTGATACCCTGTGCTGGTAGATGTGTGACACAAACATATTTAGGTTTTACTCTCCCACCCCTCCCTGACTTGTCTTTGACTCTGTCTGCCTTTCTCACTATCTCTCTGGTGGATGTGGAGGCCTACACCTGCTTTGCTTAGGCAGCAGCATGTGTATTTTAAGTGATGCTCATGATCAACTGATGGCCTCTGCACAAATTGCAGCCCCCCTCGAGCTGATTGCATGTGGAACAGCTGTGGTAACATTCCCATAGCCAATAACATGGAAACACTCCAATATCTAGGAAGATCATGTTGGTGTTCGGCCTTTCCATTCACTGTGAGCAGAAACTCGATCTGTTGTTTGGTAAACAGCATCTCAGATGAATTGGGGATTTACCTCTAACAACATACACTGTTAAAACAGGGCAACACACAGGAGAGGGATGTGCCTGACCTGACTACAGACTGTAAGTGCTGCTATACTGCATTAGGAGTAATTTTGGTTTAACAGGGTGTGTGTGGATATGGCTGTCCTACATGTTTTAATACCTGCCATGTCAGTGCTATGTGTATGAGGAATCCCCATCTGTAAGGTCATCTCCAGACTGGGCAGTGTGCGATGCCCTTGGTGTCATGTGTTACCCACAGAGCACCTATCTGTGAACTGCAGTAGGTAATGTGAGGATTGCAGTTGTAGATGGTGGAACCATGACAGTTATTGACATTATATCCCTTATAGAACATATGTTGCAACAAACCCTGTTACAATAGTAAATGTATGAGGTTATCACAGCAACATGTCAATATTGGCCCTGTGTATGTGCTTCTAGCCACACCTCTGTCAACCTTTGTACATATGCCAAGCATTAAGAGGTGCATATGTGCTGTAAACCATAATTAGTGACATCATATCTGATAACAAGCCAGTGAGATATCAGACTGCTACACATATTATGTACAGTAGGGTTTATATTTGATGACATAACCTAGACATTCTGTGGTTGTGTGTACAGTACTGAGGTCTGTATACTTATGGTGAATGTTGTTAATATGTACTTTGGCCTGTGTACAGACTGTGGTAGATGTCATTGTTCTTGGTCCCATCCTATCTGATGTTACATGCTGCTCCACTGTATGTTACCATATCAGCTTACATGTTTGTAGGGCCATATACACACACATGTCCCATACCACAGACAGGCATCGGACCACACTGTGTAGTGGCTCAGTATATGTAGGGTTTGTGTGTGAGTGGCACATACGAGGATGGTGTTGAACAGATAGTCCATATATTGTAATATTATGCTAGCGTACCATATGTGGCTGTGGCTGTGTTCACATTGGTTGCGGTTATGCACTTTCACACAGGTGTATCTTACCCTGTGCTGTGGCATGCCTGTAGAGCCTGCTATATATGCAGGTACATGTGCATTCCCCCATAGGAAATGTAGGCCAGTGTTGATCCAGTCTGCCTGTAGCCTGCACAGTTCTTTGTTACATGCCTAGCAGCTTAGTGTGCTTGCCCAGTGAAATGTCATGTCCAGATATTTGCCAGATGTACTGCTGCTGGGACTCCCTTAACAGTCATGTATGTCAGACAGAGCAGTGGGATGCTGTAAAGATGTATGTCACTATCTAGTGGGTAGTATGTGACCATGGCACCTCTGTACCAGTGGTTAGTATGTGTCAGGACAGACAAGGGAATGTGACTGCATAACCTAAGGGGGCAATTGCATACCAGTTGTTACATGTTATACCCATCTACATGACTGTTAACATCCACATTGTCAGGCTTGGTCCACATGTTTTGCACTAAGAGGTTCTGTGTATACCTCTGGACTGTCCAGAGTGTGTCAGAATGTCCACATATATTGGCCAATAACTCTGCTGTAGTCCACAGGAGCATTACATGCTAGCAGCGGTACTGTACCGTGATGTCCTTAGGATGTCTGTCAGTAGCCAATGGCACACGTGATAAGCAGATGTGACCTCTCTTACACATCATGTCTGTGAAGACAATCACTATTACAGTAGCAATAGTCTACTAATATACCTGCTATACATACTTGACATCCTCTTGCACTACAAAATTGGGATTATAGGGGCTGAGGTAGAGCTACACTCCATGTTCTGGACATATGGTCGAAATACATATATATATAATTATCCAGATATCTATATAGATATATACAGATGTACATATCAACATATATAGATGGGTATGTATATGTACATAGATATACATATACGCACCCAGATATATACATATACAGAGCATTATGTGTCTACACATATACAGATAGTGATACATATGCACATATACGTATACCACGCAGCCATTCCTGCCAACAGTCCACTGATGTTGTATCCCCCACACATTCGGTGGGGCTGGGGCCATATATGTGTGGGCCTCACCTGCACAATACATGTGTGCCCATATGCACTCCAGAGGCCAGTGTATGTAACAGTGGTATATGGCCCTGAATTATTGAGTCTGGGGGGGATTGCACCATACATGACCTAGGCTGTTACAAAATGTGGGGGTATCAGGGGTGAGCTGCCTTAAGATATCTAGATGTACAGTACCATACAATTCACCTATATTGACATTACTGACATGAATTGGGTTAATGCAGGCCTACTGCCTCCTGACATACAGACTGTTCTGTTTGTCAGTGTACTTGTGATGGTGTCAGTTATGCCTTGTTATGTAACAGTTACATCCCATTTGGACACCTGAAGTCTTTACCACCTAGTGATTGTGTACAGAGTGTAGACAGAGGCTGATGATCTATACACCTGCATTACTTACTGCTGATTGTTTAATTTCCTGTGGCCCAGTCTGTCTATTATTGTACAAATTGAAGGGCTTGGCCTGAACAGCAACAGTTGTGAATCTTTCCAGAATACTGTTTTAGTATAACTGTTTCACAGTTGCATTACTCTGTTTATATGGTTGTCAGTGTCTGAACAGCTGTATGACATGGCATATAAATCAGTAACAGTACACAAAGGTTTTACATTCCTGCAAAACTGTGTGTGGTGTTTTATCCTATGACCTCTCTGTGGGTATATGTTGCAGGCAACAAATGCCATTTGTATGGGTGGCTCATCCAGTGTCCAGATGTTAAGGTGTTAACTGTAGGCATAGTGGCTGTCCCATATTGTGTTGACCTACTATTTAAGTATCTTACTGCACATATCTCTGCATGTGTATGTGTAGTCACATGTATCTCTCTCTCTCTCTCTCTCTCTATATATATATATATATATATATATATATATATATATGTGTGTGTATCTGGATATATGTGTTTGTGTATATGTATCCTGGGGATGTTGATAGCTTCAAAAATCACTCAGGAGTCACTAAAGTCGTTAAAATTTAATCAGAAGCTTTTGGGCTATCCACCCTTCATCAGCATATAAAACTATTGAATTCATCACATTTAAATAGAGGTACAAATAAAATCACATGATCAAGCCAGCCATACAAATTACACATATACTTTAACATCAATTAAACCATAAATCTCAACATATTCAAATCATATATTACTTATAACAGCTTCCTAATAACTATATAGAATATAGAATAACATGAACAATAATGTTAAAATGTTACAATACTAAAATCCTAAAAAGTTCCGGTGTAGATATAATAATTCATCATATGTTTTCTCTCTGCCTTTTTATCAATATGGGTTTCAGACTAACAGTACTATTCAAGCCTGGTGGTGTATCAACTTGTAGCTTAACTATCCATTCGTATTCTCTTAGTTCTAAAATGTTATTTACATCACCCCCCTCTTAACCCTGTATTCAACACATTTATACACCTAAACTTAAATGTATGTCTATGAAACTCCATGATGTGCTTATACAAACCATTATTCTGTACTTTCCTTTTTATTTCTGACCTGTGTTCAATTATACGGTCTTTTAACTGCCTTATCGTCTTTCCTACGTAGAATGCCATACATTGTGTACATGTCGCTAAATATACAAATTTTGTCGTATTACAATTTGCTTTACAATTAAAAGTAAACTTTTCCTTAGTAACAGGATGTTGAAAACATTCGTTTGGTTCAAAAATATCTATGCAGCATGTACAATTGTGGCACTTATATGTTCCCACTCTACTTTGTGATGTCACTTCTTTATTCTTGAAATCTTTATAACATAACATTTGCTTGAGTGTCTGATGGTTTCTATAGGCAAATCTGGGTTTCATACCTATCAAATCTTTTATTTCTGGCATTGCCATTAGTATTATCCAATTTTTTTCTATAATTTTACATACTTCCTTTGTATTCCCATTGTTTGTAGTTGCATATCTCATGATATTATTATTCTTATTTGTTTTTCGTAGGCCTATTTCCTGTGTTGATTCTAATATAATATTACTAAAGGTGGGGCTATATTTATCCTTCCTACCTAAAAGTACCTCATTGTATATACTATTTATACTCTGTAACGGATAACCATTCTTAATAAATTCTTCCTTCATCCTATTAGCTTTATCTATAAAATTATTGTCTTCTGTATTTAGTTTACTGACTCTTATTAACTGTGATTTGAGAATTCCCTTAAATGTATGCGGGGCGTGCATACTACTCCTTTTTAAATACCTAGCCGCATGTACTTCTTTATATGGGCCCATATAGTGGACATTCTGGCTTCATCATTACAGTTGTGGGGTATGAATTTGTATGCAGCCTAATTCCACTCCCATGATTCACCATGGCTACGTCTGTTACAATGTAAACACTGTCCATCACAGTTGTGTCTGCTATATAGATATTGCTGTATATCTTCTATCTGCTTTCTGTCTTATTAATCCCCTGTGCTTTTGCAGTCTGACCTTGTATTACAACACTCATATACAGATTTCCTAGGCCTATATATGTTATACGACAGTGTGGGTGACAGTGGTATGTAATACCTCATTATTCAGAGCAACTGCATATCATTCTTGTATTTCTGGGCACAGTGTTGGTATCTGACAGACCTGTGGGAGGAATGATTATTAGCACTACCTGAATGTTCCCACACACAGTACCAGGTTCCACATTACTGTTATGCACATACATCTCACTCTGTTACTGTACACACTCTGACCACAGCTTAACAAGCTGGGGTGTAAATGGGACATACTTGGCTTCTTAGTCACATAAGGTATTATCGAGTTGCTAGTGTGCCAACTTTGTTCTCATAGCTGTGTGTCTTGAAGTTGTATTTCCTGTTTGCTGCCTATACATCTGGGATCATTCCACTAATTTCCCAGGGGGACAGGTTGATAGGCAACAGATATGGGCCACTTTACTACACATTCTGGGCATATCTGTACAGTTGTGGGGTATGATTCTGTATGGATTCGAACCATGGCTGTGTGTGCAAAAAAAAAACAACAACAGTTCACATCTCTGGTGCATGTACTATTCAGTTTTTATTGTCTGCAGTTTCCCTGTTTACTATGTGTCTCTCAGTTGTAGTAATTGGCCTCCAGGGATTACACCTGTCATATAAAGGTATTCCTACACATTCAATTTATAGTGCACAGTGTGGGTAACAGTGCTTAATACTACAGTACCATTACATGATTGCATATTTACATTATCATATGATACCAGGATATACACATGCAGTCCAGCAGTTAGACTTGTTTTGTCAGGCTATTGCACTTTTATTGACTTACAGACAATATGAGACTCTTACTGCCATATTCTCTAGTGTATGCAGTACTTGCCTTGAACAATACAGGTTTTATACTAGCAATTAATTTACTACTACTTTTATTTTAATTTCCTATGACAGTAAATGCATGACTATTACTGACCTGCCTCACATTGCAACCTCACCAGGCAACTGATGTGGGCCTCCTGGTTCGTGGCCCGCTCCATTTCAGGTGTGGGGGACATAAGAGGAATATTTAGCTGTACCTATCCATGATATACCTGAGCTGGCAATTATTACACACATACTGGGGTGATACTTACACATCTGTAACATCACCTGATGCTCTAGCCTCTTGGAGCCACTCCTCCAAGAGGTCCTACTTACACCGCTTCAGGTCGGTATAGTGGTGCCTGACCTGCTCACTAGTTCAGGGTATGCCAGTGGCACTGGTGAGGTCATGAGTGAGACAGTCCCAGGCCTCCACCTTAAATTGGGAGCCCTGGTGCTAGCCCTGCAGCAGTCTCTGAGCATGGTCTTTAACTAGGAGTCCTGCCATGACCTTGGACTCCTGGATGCACCAGCACTGTGCCCAGAAGTGCACACCTTCTCCCCTTACTGCTATAGTGCCTGCAAGGGGAAGCTACAACCAGTTATGAGATGTATTCCCGCCTCATGGGTTTAAGTAGGGCCAATTTCCCACACTTTTCTGTTATTGTCCAGTTTTGAAAAGGCTAAGCTATGGGCAAACCTGCTGACCTAGGGTTGGCACTGTTTAAAGGGGTATACCACTGGGTACAATGAGTTAGCTGGTCTACACATTGCTTACACCTCCTAAGCTGGCCTGTGCAATGCTTAGTGTTGCTTACATTAGATTTTGCATTATAATGCCTTTTTGACATTGGGTTATTATTCATTACACCTTATATGTATGCCTGGTATCCATGATTAATGTGTACGTACACTCTGTGAGGTCCTTGTGTTTTACTGGGGACCTCAACACTCTATTACAATTACACCTGACTTCTGGGCTTACTGCTGTACTCCAGTTCACATATTTATGTTATGTAGTGGGTTATGGAACATATGACTGTATACTGATTCCTTTCACAAGGTCAGTTTGGTTGTACTATGGTGTGGACTTGTTTGCTACTACCTCATTTGTCTGTACTTCTGTTATGGCTTGGTGTATAGCTACTGAGACTATGGTGTATAGGGTCCTGGGTTTGGGACCTGCATGGCTGCTTATTTTGTTGATGGGCAGAACAAGGGCCATTGGATACAGAGTGATTAAAGCACTTTTGAGCAGTTGTAAGTGGGTTTGCATGATGGTAAACACTGCTAACCTGCTGTTACATCTGCATACACAGAGTTAGCTTTAGAATTGCTTAACTGGTGTGGGCATTGCTTACCACCACGCAAACCGGCTTGAGCCCTCTTACTAGTGCTTAAATATGCTTACTACTGCATATCTGTGCTTAAACCTGCTTACTAGTGCCTTATTCATTATGACACTGACACCTCACATGTGCATTTACTGCAGTACTCCAGTTCATAAAAATATGTTATTTAGTGGATTATGCAACATAAATATTACTCATAACATGCTTTGCCATGGAAAATGGAATGTGCTGCAGTGGGACTCAAACCTGGAATGGCTGCTCGTAAGATGAATGCTCTGCCCACTACACTATTGCTATGCTGTTTCATTTGATATATATTCTTTGTTATCCTCTTCAGCCATTTAAGCTGCATTACCCGTAGCTAAGTATTGGGCACACCCGCACACCTACGGTTAGCTTTAATCTGATTTTAAAAAAATAAAAGGGTTTCTTCATTTTATTTATACATACTATTGCTGTTATACACAAGGAGGACTGTTGGTGGGGATATGCTGACACCTTTCTGCTGTTCTGCATTGCGGGGGCGTGTATATTCTGAGAGCTCTGCTTTCAGACACGCCCCCTGCAATCTTACATGCTCCGTGTAAGATTAGGAGCTCAGGCAGCATGCCTCATTAATATGCATGGCACGTTGCAGTCCTGCTCCTAAACAGTCATTTCTGTGCAGGACTAAGCTAGTCCTGCATGGAAGATTAGTAAATCTGGGGGCTAGTGTTGCCAGTTTCATCAAGAATAGAATTGGCTTTATATTTAGTTTTACTTTAACATAGGGTCTTTTTTTTTTTTTAATTTAGTTGCATCAAAGGGATTAAGATTTATTTTTGTTTTATTACCCTGCCATAGTTAATACGGTTATCTGCAGCACTTAATAAGGACTTTATCGTCTTTTTCCTGCCAGTCTATAAGCACTTGAGTTATTTTATTTTGTACAGGGTTTGCAAATCCTGCCCAAAGGTAGCTGCAATAGCTGGTTTAGCTTGTTCATTTGAGTCTGGTATTTTTGAATGTATAGCAAACACTGCTTTAAGATGACTCAAATAATCTGCAGAGGCTTTCTGTTTATTTTGCCTAAATGCCTGATACATTTTTGTAATTTACCAGTGCTATCCTTTTATTTATTATTGCATTTCCTGTGGGAATCAAATTTGTTATTTTAGCCTTTTTAAGTAACTGTCTTCTTATTTCATTGGAGTAACTTCCCAAAGCAGCTGGTTTAAATCTGTCAAAGTAGGGTTGCAAATTTTTTTTAATTCCTCCTTAAATCTTCATGGATTTTTTTCCTTCAGTTAGAAAACATTTAAACATAGTATGCAACTCAGCATTAGCCCTCCCCCATTTTTTTAAAGCGCCAAAAGATCTTTTGCAGAGGCAGTAGCCCCTTGTTCTACCCCATCATGCAAGCACTTGTGATAAGCCACAGGAGTGTTAAACACTAGTACTCCTGTTGGAACGGTAGAAGCTTGTTGAGAATGATAGGAAGAAGGAAGGAAAAAAACTTTTTAACTGCAGATGCTGTTCTAAAGATGAGAGCTGAATGGCATAACTAAGTTCAGATGTAACAGTGGCACACTGTCCTTGTGTTAAAAAAAATACAGAGGTCTGACAAACAGCATAATCTTGTGCAGGAGCCACCCAGGAGCCACATATGAGGGTGGGTTGCAGTAGCTACTGGAGGATTATTATCCTCTTTAGACATTTATGCTTTTTGGCCATTTTCAGTTTGTTCCAAACCTACTAAGACAGGATAAAGGGATCCCTTTTTACTGGTCTGTACTGCCTTTTACTTGTAGCAACAATTTCTTATTAAAATCCTGCAATGCTCAGTGCTGACTCCTTTTCCCTTTTAAGTGCTTCAAACTGCAGTGGTGGTGCTGCGGTAGCGTTGTTGCCTCACAGTAAGACGTTGTCCTGATCGATTCTCAGCTAGAGCGTCTTCTGTGTGGAGACATGTGTGAATGGGCGTACCTTCATTGAAGGTTGTGCATCAGGGCCCGCAACTCAGCACGTAAAAATCTACTGCCAATCATTAGCAGACCAGAGTTCCGCTGTGGCGACCCCTAACCAGGAAAAGCCGAAAGACACAACAACAACTGTACCAAGAATAAAATGCTATCATTTGTTCCCCATTTACTTTGCTTTTTTTTCTTCCAAAATACCTTTCAATTTTAGCAATTTAGTCTTATCTTAAGTTCCATTTAATGGAAATACCCCACCAGCACAATTCTCAGTAACCTGAAACCAGTCATGCAAATATTTACAACTTTCCTTCCCATAGTTAAAATACATAAAATATGCAGGCGTTCCCTTTTCAGGGATTTGATCTTGCTTGCTTATCCTGGCTCCCATTTTTTCTTATTTTATAAATATGTAATAATAAAAATGTTAGGCTTACCTTACAACTCTTGGATCCTGGCAGTTCCAAAGACAAAAAATAACTGTAGTAATCCACACACCATACAGGGACGGAAAGGTAGGAAGTCTGTTGGTGTGCAGCAACAGAGGAGAGGTTTCGATCAGCCTTTTTCCACAACACTCCTTGCTTTCATCGCTGTGTGAGCTCAAAGGTTACAGCTCCAGCATTGCAGTCAGGATAACAGTGCAGATAGGTGCTGTGTCCAGAACTGACCACTTTTTCGGACCCTCTGAGGGTATTTTCACACAATCACACTCTTAATTCCCAGCATGCTTTGGGCTCATGAATTTATTTTAACAACATATACTTCTTTGTCCTATCATGCAGTAAGCTCATGAATTCATTTTAACAGTATATAGTCTACATCCCACTCATGCTATGGGCTCATGAATTTGTTGTATAGTCTACATCCCAATCATGCAGTGGGCTCATAAACTTGTTTTAACTTTACAGTCTACATCCCAATCATGTGGTGGGCTCCTGAAGTTGTTTTAACTTTATTTTTAACTTTAAACTTTTTCTTTCCTTTCTCTCATACATTCACACATTGACAGAAATAAAAACATCTCTCATACTTCTTTACTTTCAATCCTGAGGATACCGCCCTCAACACAAGGCACCTCCTTGTGTTAATTTGCCCTTTACTGTATGTGCACATATATTTACTATACTCATTTACTGTAGTGTCCTCCCACTATTACTTGTATACCTTACAACCACTCAGTCAAACAAAAGCAGTCATACACTTATACTACAACACAGTCATGCACATATTGTACAAACACAGTCATGCAGTTATATTTGCTAATATTGTCTAAAAAAAGAAAGAAGAAAAAAACACAAACCAACCCTTTTCCCTTACAAAACAATTTCCCTGCTAAGACTAGTATGTTTGCAAACTTCACATCTGAGTCTCTGACTATTCCATAAAAAGCAGTCTGGAATTCACAGAAAATCTGTATGGGCCATATTCCAGAACTGCCCTGCAGCAATACCAAAGTTCAGATCCGAGTCACGGCACCAATTGTTATAGTCATAAATAATTAACATTAATAATTTCCCTTATATGCCTTTAGTCAGGAACAACACTTCTGGATGTGCAAACAAAACTTTTATTCTTACAGCGCTGGGAGACAGTCTTCATAGCAGATGTCAAAATAGTCTCTCTGAACAGAAACAAACCACATTTTTTATACATTTTTCTTATCAAACCTGGTCATGCACTTTCATTACATTACAATGACTGTGTCCTATAGAAAACTTTGCAAATGTCCTCATCCCACATGATTTTCACTTCAGACTTCAAGTGAACACCTTTCTATACATGATCCCCCTGCTTCCAAGGGGTCTTGTTTTTCTGATCTTGGATGTTTCAAACCTGCCCTAGCAACAACGCACTCCTAGCCTGGAGGAGGCAGGTTAACAAATTCCTTTTGTAGTAACTGCAACATGTACTATTTTCTCTTATTACATACTAAAGGAATGCAGTTTAAGGAATAACACTATTATGGCTTATGAAGCTGTATTTTCCCAGCCCTGCATACAAATTATATTTGCTTTTTAACAATCATATTATAGCATCATTAATAAACTGTACATACATTTTAATAAGCTGGTCTTGTCCCATAACAGAGGTGCAGATGTCATTGACAAAGATATTAAAAAGGAAGGAACAAAAAACAGAGCCATGGGGTACACCAGTGAAGACCTGCAGGTACAGTGAGAGAGTGGTCTGCCATTTCACAGAAAGGACACTGACAATTAAATAGACATTAAACCACAGTAATGAAGAAGAGGATAGTCCAAGTTGAGGCAGTTTATATAGAGGTTTAGAGTGGGAAACTATATCAAAAGCTTTTGTCAGGTCAAAAAATAAGGAGGAAACAAGTTTGTCTGAGTCCCTGTATTTGTTGATGGTGTCAGTGTGTTGGGCAGAAACCATGTTGGGTGGATAATAAGTGCCACCCTTGTAGAAGATAGTAGAGTACTTGCTTATGCATAATTTTTTGAGACAGGTGATAATATTGCAATAGGCTGAAAGATGGAAACCTCTATGAAGAGAGCTAATATAGGATTTTTTTCCATAGTGAGGGTATATAGGAATTAGTTATCACTCTGTTGATAAGTAAAGAGACTGGCTATGTTATGGCATCAGCAGCTATCTTTAGGTCTTCAAGTGGGAGGGTGTCAAGTATAGTGGAACAGATTTGAGGTTAAGTAGAAGGTTTTTATTACTGATGTGTAGACAGGTCCTATGTGGAAGTTGCTAGTAATGGATGTACAGGGTGAATTAGGTTCAGATGGGGATATGGGAGGTGTAAAGGAAGTGGTTGTGTGTATAGTGTATAAAGAATGTTGGCTTTGGTCTAAACTGTAGTTTGATGAATTTCTAGGATTGGGTGTTATTGAGAGGGTGGTAGAAACACTGGATGGGGGTGAAGAGTTTTTAGATAGAGATGTAATGCTTTCTATGAATAGGTATTGATTCAGGTTGCAGCTTCTAGTGGAGAGCTGTTACGAGAAGGGTTGGGATTCTTGTTTGAGCCCAGATGTAACAGGTTACATATTGATGTCCAGAATTTTGGAGGGGTCATTTTTGTGACTAAGTTGTCAATGGCTATATCAATTTTTTATCTAGCTTATAGGGAATTTTCAGTTTAAGCCATTTTTTCCAAGCTTTGTCTCTGTTAGATATTGTAGCTTTTGTCTGGGTAGTGAGTCATGGTGCGTAGTTCATTTTCACTCTTTTTTTTTGTGGAGTGGGGTGTGGCTTTTTAAAATATTTAAAACTAGATTATTAAGATTGTTGACTGCCTAGTTGAGTAGAAGAGTTTTCAGGAAAGACCAATTAAATGCTTTCAAAGTATTGATGAATGAGTCTATATTGAATTATTTAGTGACTTCAGTCTTCAATATTTTGCCATAAAACCATATATTTTAGGAGGAAAAGCCCAAAATTAATTGGCAAACATCTGGACATTCTGTGAAAATATGGAAAGCTGAGACAGCCTACCTCAACCTGGCCAAGGCTTTGGATGTAATCCCCACTCAGGCATAGTACAAGACCTTAATAAACTAGGAGTAAACACTTTTTTGCCTACTGGATTGCCAACTGGTTCACAGATAGGAAATAGAAGATCAATGCAGGGGAAGCTGCCTCTACATAAAGACCAGTCACCAGTGGAGTCCCCAGGATTCAGTACTGAGACCTCTTCTGTTTGGCATCTACTTCTCAGAAGTAAAAATTCAATACTAAAGGATTCTTGCTAACCAAGTTTGTAGATGACTGTAAGCTAGGAACAGTGATTGAATCCCCAAAAACCTCATCCATCCTACAGAAAAGATTGTCCCAAAAGGAAACTGGTGCCTGACTCATGACTCATGGACTAAAAATAAATACTAAAAAAAACCCTGCATTTGTTGTATCATTTGGAAAGTCACCTTCCCAGCAGAATCACCATACTGACAAAACACCCCTAAGTGTTGACACAGTCATTCAGTATTTGGGAAATTATATGGAGAATGACCTAACATTTGACCAGCATGTACCTATTGTGATAGGGAAGTCCTATATTCTACAGCTAATAAATAAAAAGATTGCTTCTAGATGCATGGATATCACTGCTTTCCTTTACTTGCCCATCATTTGACTAATCATTGAATATAATACCCCTTCTGGCATGTATCAGTTAACTCATTCCCTCCAGTACAGCTATTTTGAGTGTGTATCTTTAACTCCCAGTGGAGTGGCTTGAGTCTTTAAAAGTGAAGTCATCACCTTCAGGTCTAACAAATATTCATTGACAGAGGTTGGATATCAATACACTTGTGTTTGCCATCATGTATGCTGATAGGTTCATAGGTGTTTACTAGGCTAATGACCACAAGGGCCTTTTTAAACCTAGCCATGCATCCCAAATCTCTGACAGGTTCTGATATCCTTGATAAGTGTAATCATGGGCCTGGGAGATGAACCATTTGCAGGTTACATGAGTCCATTAGAGACATAGGTGCCAAACCAGGGATGAATTTCCAGTTTCCCATCCAATTGTCCAAGCTGCACTTGACTTGGGTTAAGAAGGAACTCTGCTTCACGTGGATGGGAAGCCTGTTCTATAGACAGGGTAGTCTCTGGGATACATACCTATCCTCCAGCAGGTACTATTTATATCACAGGCAAGGTTTAAGTCTTTAGAATGGGTAATTGTGGTGCTGTTTATTTTTTGTATATACTGGAGGTCCATCACAGTGGGTCTGACAATGCCCTGTATGCCAGGCATGGTTCTCTCCTCAAAAGCCTGTAGGAGACAGAATACAGGGATAGTGCCTTGAAGCTGTCTGCATAGGACATTTTACTTACATCCTGTATTTGTTTAGTGAAGAGCCTCTGTGGACATTCCAATTGTTGGATATGCCTGGTTAGGTATATACCAAAGGAGGCATTGTACTCAATGATAGGTTGATGAATGCAAAATACAGTGAAACAATGAATTTCTTGGACTTAGATGCCATACTTTTGTTTATAAGTTGTGTAGCATAGAATGATTTCCTCACCACTGTAGACACTTGATGATCAAAGGCTAGATTACTATCTATGTGTGTCCCTAAGTTCCTGACTACTGGGTCAAATCTAAGGGGTGTGTTGTCAATATGATAGTTACTATGGATGGATGACTTCCCAAAGGATACTATTATGCATTTCTTGGCATTTAGTTTTAGTTCATGGCTCTGACACCAGTTGTTTGTCTGTGTCAGCCCCTCCTGGAGAATATTTGTGTCAGTGTGAGTTTCAATGACAGCTCCTAATTTGTAATCACCTTCAAATTTAGTCAGCCAGAGACCACTGATATTGGCCTTGACTTCTGAGAAGTAAATGCCAAAAAGGATCCATCCAAGGACTGATCCCTGTGGGACTCCACTTGTGACTGACCTCTTTGTAGAGGTGGACTTCCCAATTCTAACTTCCTGGGTCCTGTCTGTGAAGAGCCAGTTGACTATCCACCGGGTGACATACGGGTTTGTAACTAACCTCTTGAGTTTGTCAACAATGCCCAATGAGGCCACCCAAAGGATGAAATTATGGTCACCCATCCAGTTGTCAAGGTTGCACTTGAATAAGTTCATTGAGAAGTTCATTGAGAAGCCCTTCTCAGTATGGAGAACATCGATGTCTGTGCAGTGACTGAAACCTGGTTCAAGGCTCCTGAGAGCACCCCAGCACTATCAGGTTTTACCTCATATCATGCTTTCCGGCCCCAAAACTTGGACAGAACCACAAAAGGAGGGGGAGTATCCATTTTCATCAAAGATACCCACACCTCCAGGTTAGTGGCAACGCACGAAGCATCGGAGACTATCCAGGTGCAACTAACCATAGGCAAAACTGCCTTACAGTTTGTAGCATGCTACAGACCACCCTGTCAAATGCAGGAACTCCACACAGCCTTCCTGAAGCCACTGGAGAGTATGAATGTCTCTCCAAATACCATCATTTTGGGAGACTTCAACTACCCAAACATAGACTGGGAACATTACTCAAGCCCCAACACTCTAGCCCAAAGGTTCTTAGAATTCATAAACTCAAATGTAATGGAACAACTAGTCACTATTCCCACAAGAGGAGACAATATACTAGACCTGATCATCACAAACATGGGGACAAAATGCTCCAGACCGGAAGAACATCCCTCTTTGGTAAGATCAGACCATAAATTAATCTCACTGGAAATCCACATCCCGCCCCCACCCCCTGCACAAAAGACCACAGTGAAGAACTTCTCAAAAGCAAACTTCACACTTCTTAAGACTGAAGTGGTATCTTTCAAGGCCCCTGGGCCAGTGGAAACCACAACCTACACTGCTGAATCCCTTGCAAATGCCTTCTATGGGCACCTTCAAGAATGCATGGATCATGCAATCCCAAATAAAACCAAGACCCATTCCCCCAAAGGCAGGCGACCGGTCTGTGGACCCCAGCCATAAACAAACTTTACAACAGAAGGAGGAAGCTACTACATGACAGAGCAAAATCCCTAAAAGGAAAGGCATCTCTGATCAGTACTAGCAAAACTACGATCACTCATAAAATCATCCAAGGCCAACTTTGAGAGAAAAATCGCAAATGACACAAAAGACAATCACAAGGCCTTCTTTAGCTATGTTAGAAACCTGGGTGGAAACTCCCAGATATGCTCAGAGTTAGTCCAAAATGACACAAAATACACTGAACCCACTGACATTGCCAACATTCTGGCAGACAGGTTCAGTGCAAATTTCTCCTCCCCCTCCCCCCAAAAGGAGAAATAACTATCCCAGCAGAGTGTAGCCTCCCTAACATCTCAGATGCCCAGGTGAGAGCCGCCCTCTCTAAAGCTAAAAACACAGCATCAATGGGACCGGATGGTGTCCCGGGCTGTGTGCTACATGAACTCCAAGAGGAACTAAACCCACACATAAGGCTGCTGTTTAATCTTAGCCTTACCACAGGATACGTACCCAAAGAGTGGCGTACGGCAACAGTGGTCCCACTTCATAAAGGCGGTGCTTCTATCGACCCTGGAAATTACCGCCCCATAAGCCTGACGAGCCTGGTCTGCAAAGCTATGGAGAGGATCATTATGGAACTCATAAACAAAGACATTGGGGACCTACAGACATTGGATCCTACCCAATTTGGCTTTGTCAAGGGCAGATCCTGTCTTCTGAACTTGGTCGACTTTTTTGAAACAGTCACTAAGGCCATTGATGAGGGTAAGGCAGTTCACACAGCCTACCTTGACCTTGCAAAAGCCTTTGACACAATACCCCACTCGGGCATCATAGACAAACTCACCAGCTTAAATGGAAACCCATATGTCACAAGATGGGTTGCAAACTGGCTCAAGGACAGAACCCACAGGGTCAGAGTTGCTGGAGCTATGTCAGACTCTAAGCCAGTCACAAGTGGTGTCCCACAGGGCTCAGTCCTGGGACCCCTCTTGTTCGGCATTTATTTTTCCGAGGTACAGGCAAACATAGGAGGATTGTGGCTGACAAAGTTCGCAGATGACTGCAAACTGGGTGCCATAATTGATACTCCAGTGGACACAAACATCCTTCAGAGAGGCCTCATAGAAACGGATAATTGGTGCCAGAGCCATGGCCTTAAGCTAAACGCCAAAAATGTATAGTCATACCCTTTGGGAAAAACAAGGTACCGACAAATTACCACATAGGCGGTAATCCATTAAGTACAGAAGAGGTAATCAGGGACCTAGGGACCCAGGTTGACAGTAACCTCTCATTTGACACTCACATTGCCAAAGTGGTTAGGAAGACCTTCTATATTGCACACCTTATCATGAAGGGTTTCACATCTAGATCAAGAGAGGTCATTGTGCCCCTGTACTCTTCTCTTATCAGGCCAATGATTGAGTACAATGCCCCATTTGGGATGTATCTCACCCGACACCTGCAGCAGTTGGAAAGACCCCAAAAGTTCCTCACCAAGAGGATAAAGGGTCTTAAACATATGTCATATGCTGCCCGACTGAAAAACTCCAGCTCTATTCAGTCGCATACCGCCTACTCAGAGGTGATCTGTGCCTGACGAAGGCCATGTCCAATCCTGAATTAATGGACATGCTCCACCTCAGAAAATCCAAATCCATCAGAGCCACGAGAACAAGTGACTTAAACCTCAACACAGAAATAAATAGAATGTGCTGGAGGGACAGATTCATAACCCAGAGGCTCCCTACACTCTGGAACAGAATCCCAGTCCATGTTAGGCAGAGCCCCTCACTGACTCTATTCAAGAGAAATCTCGACGAGTGGATGGGAGATCGTAGGTTTACCCTGGGGGTCATCTCTTTGTCACTACTAGACAGAGGCATAGTAAATTAAACCCTAAAAGGGCATAGTATTCTCATCCTAAGGGGTGGTGTAAGCCACATACACTCTGGCTAGGCTTATAAATGCCCTAGGGCAGATAGCCTAGTACGAACCTATGAACCTATGAACCTATAAAGTGGAAGCTTATTCCAGAGGAGCGGTAATGTCTGGGAGATATATTTGTCTCTCCAGCATGTTCTGTTGATGTCACAGGCTAGGTTGAGATCTCTGGAGTGAATTATTCAAGTTATTCTTGTTGCATTTGATTTGTGGATGTGCAGCAATTCCATTAGGGTAGGGTCCACAACTGCTCTGTAGGCCAAGCACATGTCACCTCTCAGCAACCTGTATGATACAGAGTACAGTGACAGGGCTTTCAGTCTTTCCAGGTATATCACTTTTGGAGGTCCTGGATTCTCTTGGTAGGAAGACTCAGAGGTATCTCCAGTTGCTGCAGGTGTCTGGTGAAATACATATGAAGGGAGCATTGTATTAAATTAGTGGTCTGATAAGGGTCGAGTACAGTGGAGATATAACCTCCCTGGTCTGTGAAGGGATGCCTTCATTTATGAGATGAGCAAAGTAGAATGCTTTGCTTACCCCTACAGACACATGGTGATCGAAATTTAGATTGCTGTCAAGCTGTGATCCCAAGTCTCACACCACTGAGTTTGATCTTAGGGCAGTGCTGTCTATGTCATTATTAGCATGGACTATGTCTTTGCCAAATGGGATAATGAGGTTTTTTTTTTTTGCATTAAGCTTTAGTCCATGAGTTTGGCATCGATCATTTGTCTGCGTCAGCCTGTTCTGTAATATGTTAACATCATTGGGGGACTCTGTGATTGCACCCAGTTTACAGTCATCTGCAAACTTGGTAAGCAATAGGCCATCTGGTCTTCACAGAAATAGGTTCCAAACAGTACAGGGCCCAGCACAGATCCTTTTGGTACCCCCACTGTTAACTGATCTACCTGAGAATGTAGACTCCCCAACACTGACAGTGTGCATTCTGTCAGTGAGCCAGTTTGCTGCCCATCTAGTAATGTATGGGTTAATCCCAAGCTGAAAGAGTTTCTCTATGATGCCTGAATGGGGGATTGTGTCAAAAGTCTTGGCTAAATTGAGATAGGTAGTATGTACCATTTTGCCCTCATCCAGGGCTTTGGTGACAATCTCAAAGAAGTCCAACAGGTTTAATAAGCAATCTACCCTTGCAAAGCCAAACATGGTTGGGTGAAGTGTTTGAAGGTTGTCTATCTCCTTGTATATAATGTCTGTGATGATTCTTTCCATGCCTTGCAGATAAGGCTGGTTAGGTTTATGGGTCGATAGTCCCCAAGGTCAGTTGTTGAGCCCCCTTTGTGCAGTGGGATTACTGTTGCTGTTCTCCACTCTGCTGGGACAAAGCCAGTTCTCAGGCTGTGGTTAAAGAGAGTTCTGAGTGGTTCTGCTAGTACTTGTTTTAGATAGTTTAGTAGGCAGCCTGGGATGTTATCCAGTCCTATAGAGGCTGTGTTTTTGTCCTTGAAGAGAGAGCTTGTAAGACCTGTTCTTTGGCGATACTTGGTAGAGGACTGGTGTCAGAAATAATTTGTGGTATATTAGGTGGGGGCAGGGGGGGTGAAGTTATTACCAAATCTGTCAGCTAGCAGGTTGGCAATTTCCTCAGGTTCAGAATAAGTGGTACCATTTACTATAAGTTTGGCACATAGCTGGGCAATCCTTCTTAGGTTACGGACATAGCTAAAGAATGCTGTGTGATTGTCTTTAGCTAAGGATGCTAATTTAGACTCATAGCTGGCCTTAGAAGATGTAACAAGATATCTGATTGGCTAGCCTTAGAAGATGTAACAAGATATCTGATTTGCTTGTTCAAGCTGTGGAGAGTATTCTTCCTCTGTTGAGTTATCTCCCTCCTGTTCTTAGATATCAGTTTCTTTCTTTTTTGCATAACTTATTTATACTTACAGTCCACCAGGTGGCTAGTTGTTTTAGGCAGACCTGATTTTGTTCCTGTTTGGTACAGCTGATTCAATGCATTTGTCTAAGTGGCTATAAAGGGCAATTGTGTTTTCCTCAGCATGGAAGACATTGTTGTCTATGTTGGCAGGGGCTTTAAAACTTTTTATACCATCTCTTAGTAGGCAAAAGTTTGCTTTGAAGACATTTTTCATTTTTTTTTACTCCTGTGTGGGTGTCAGTTTTGGTCTTTACTTCAAATAAAATAGATTTATATTTGACTTTACCAGAGAGGACAACACACAAGTAGTGGTGCAGTGACTGCCCATGTTGGTGAGCACTAGGTCCAGGACATTAAGCCCCTTGTGGGGGTCCAGACCAACTATTCAAGGGCATTTGAATTAACAAAGTTAAGAAACCTCATAGTGATTGTGTTTGTGCTTGTATATGTCTCCGAATTAATGGAGGGATCATTAAAATCTCCCATGACCAGTGTGTATGGCTATATGTTGAGCAACTCAGGCAAGTGGTGTGTTTCTCCTGGTTCATGGTGGGGGTCCTGTACCCAGTAATAATGTGGAAGGGTGTTTTTCCTATGGTTAATTGGACCTGGAGTAGCAGAAGAGAGTCATACTGTTTCACCAATCTTGAGGTGTATTTGGATTTGATGCAGATGGATAAACCTCCACCTTTGATTCTTTCACACTTGTTTTGGGGTTTGAATGTTTGAAAGGCATTGTAACCTTGTACGGTTGGGGTGCCCTCAGTGGCCTTGAACAAAGTTTCTGTGAGTGCACAAATATCAGCATCAGACAAGGTGAGGAGTGTTTCCAGGGAGTGCAGTTTACTGCTTAAGCACCTAGCATTAAGCAGCATGACCGTGAGTTTGTCTTTAGTGGATTTCTTTACATTAGAAGTTTTGCTGTTTGGACATTGCCTAAAAAGAGCACTATGGGGAAGGCAAGCATCTTTGCCAGTATTCTAAAGCCTTGAAGAGACATGTGAAGACCATCTCTGGCAAAGCAGTGTGGGCTGTCGACCATGTCTTCCCAGGCAGACAGATACTGGATCCCCCTAGAGTGACACCTGAAGCTTCCAATTATTGAAATCAATCATTTTTTGTCTGTATTGTGGCATCATCCTTGGTGAAGGTAGAATGCTATTTAGGGCTAGGTACATACCTGCCTGGGACACGTAATCTGAGACTTTGGTCATTTCTCTCTTCATATAGTTTAGGAAGGTACATCTCAAGTCATTTACACCAACATGTACTATGACACAGTCATAACAGTAATTGTTGCTGAATGACTTGCATGGATGCATCATTTGACTGATCCTAGCAACTGATAGGAAGCTGATTGTGACCTTCTCCTTGTTCAGCCCAGTGAGCGGGACATCTGTCTGCCTCATTATTGAGTCAGCTATCACCATGGCTTAGGGGCTTAATTGCTGAGACACTGATACATGAGTTGCTGTGATTGGTGGTGGATTCTGCTGTTGTACAAGTATGTGCATGTTCAACTTTGGGAGGTCTCTGGTCTTTTGGTAGGATCTTAGTGAGTACCTCCGCATACAGTAGACTCCCTCTTATCCAGCCTCTCTTTAGCTGGCCTCCACTTTAACTGGCCATCAAATTTCTGCCATAGTCCTAGCGAAAGACAACAGAGAAGAACAAAACTTCTGCCTCCTCTGGGCTAGAAATGAAAGCCATTTGAGTTTTAGACTTAATATTCATTAGACAAATACATACTAACACAAATCCTGTCATAACCTATAAATGTTATTTTGTATGCATTTTCTGATTAACCAGCCATTCATTTATCCAGCCTAAGGTCTGGTCCCAGCAAGACTGGATAAGAGGGAATCTACTGTATGTGGGTTTGTGTCTTGGCCTTCTCATGTGAGAGGGAAGGTGTGTGTGCTGACAACCTGTTGTATGTCTGTTTGTTTTATTTTAAGAGAAATTATTCTAATTTCATGGTGTAGTTACATCTCTCACATACTGTATTTGCTTACTTTAGAAGCAAATGTTTGTAAGTGTACATGAAGCAATTGCTACATTGTCTCAGGATGGCCATGTCAATCAGATTGGCTTTAGAAATGGTGGGAAACTGTCCTTCCATTATGACAGGTATATATTACAGTGACTCATGGGAGTGGGTAGGGTGGACCAGGATTTGCTTGTAAGACCAAGAATGGTGGCTATCCTGTGGATGTCTGAGGGTGGAAGACTACATCAACGTCTTAGAAAGTGCAGCTGGGCTGCTCGATGGGTGGCAATGCCCAGCTACACATGTTTCACAGAGAGGCAGTGGAGGTAAGAAGGGTTCATTACCAGGTATCAAGGAAAAAATTTGTTTCTAAGCGTTTGCGTCCATACATGGCAGAGCTAAACCTAATTGCACTGTGAGCAGCTATGTGCAGATGTGGTGCTTAAATACAAATGACATTAAACAGTTTTAACACAGACTAGACAATGGAAAAGCCCAAAACTGAGCCTTTTTCCAACAGTCCCCAAGTCAGATGGGTCCTGAGCTGCACACTTAGGCCACAAGGCTGCACAAGGGCCTTCTTAATGTAGGATGACTGGTTTTAGTGCTCAATATATTTAAACAGCCTAGATTCAGCAGGTCTGAATCTAGTCTATGCTATGAAATGCAGAAGTATTCTAAAGTATAGAAAATAGCAGTCAAAGCAGCAACAACAGTAAAAATTAACATAATTAATCAGAATACAATTCAAAAAAGTGCAATGCAGGCTTTAAGTATACTTATCTTTATAGATCATAGTGGATGCCTCTGATTTAGTTTAGATTCACTCCAATTCTCTGGCTAAGTTGCCAAACTCCAAAAAAGGAAAACGAAAAAAAACGCACGCTAATAAAATAAGGCAGTGGTAATCTCCAAAACCAAAATTTATGTTAGCTCTTTTGTTCACATCCAATACATGAACTTCTTCAGACAAATATATGTGGCAAAAAATCAACTTAAATAGTAAATTAAATATAACATCATACAACAATTAAAATTTTAAAGTGCAAACTTCCAACACTTCATACCCCAATGAATCCATAAAATAAATTGAAAAACTTACACTAAGAATACATTACTACTAAATATTTATATTAAAAATCAATATCTCATAAAAATTAATCAGAAATTTCTTATACAAGTTATCCTTCTAAGGCCTTCAATTTTAAAATACATTTCAATGAACGTTGATCATTAAGTCCAGGTTAAGCATAAGCATTCAGCTTAAGTTGACAAAAAAGTTCTCGTTCCTCTAAATGGAACTGCCATGGACCACCCCTTGACTCTCTTGTCACTTGCTCAATAACTAAATAAGAGAAATTGTGCCCACAATTCTCCATTATGTGTCTTGCCAATGCATTTGTATTATTTTGCCTACCAATATTGTACTGGTGCTCATAAATCCTCTCTTTAAAATATCTTTAGTTTTACCTATATAGAACCCAGTACAGTTTTGGCACTGAGCAAGGTAAACAACCTCAGAAGTTTCACAATTAAACTTTCCTATTATAAAATAAGTGCAATTACCAATATGGAATGTATTTGTTACTTATAGGTTCATAGGCTGGTACTAGGCTATTGGCCCTAGGGCCTATACAAGCCTAGCCATAACAATTCCCTGGATATTTCTTCCTACAATATTTACTTCCCTGGACCTCTGTCTAGCAGGGTGACTAATGTGATCCCCGAGGTGAATGTACTGGCACAATTTACATCTACCACATTTTAACATCCCTGTTCTAACAGTGTTATAGATTCCTTTCCTCTCCAGTATATTTTTGATGTTAACTCCACGTCTAAAAATTACACCAGGTGAGTCAGTGATTCTTTGTCTAATTAATGGATCTTCTGAAATAACTGTCCATTTCTTTAATAAAATGTTCCGAAAAGCTTTAGCATCAAGTGAAAAAGAGGTACTAAATTTCAAAGCATAATCGCTTCTTGTATTAGATAATTGAGATGACACTCCATCTAAAACAACAGTATCACTTGCATCAACACTTCCACCCTAAGAATAGGTCTAAACAAGCCTCTGTCTCACTTTTCATCACTACTTCATCAATAATTTGTACCAATACATCCAGGGGATAAGCCCTAGCTGGGAACATATTCTTCAGGTGTTCCCATTCTAATAAAAAATCAGTTTAAAGTTATCATCCTGGCGGCCCATACAAGTTGACCTTTGATCACAGCTCTCTTTTGATGGAATGAGTTGGAGCTCTCAAAATGAAGAAAGGTATTTGAATAAGTGGTCTTTCTGTATATCTGGGCCACATATCTTGCATTAGGCCTATCTTTGATGAGGTAAACATCTAAATAGGATATATTCTCAGACCTGAATTCAAACATAAATTCAAGAAAATTGGTAAACCCAGAGATATATTCAACAAAGGTTGAAGCTTCACTATAATCTCACTAAAAATGATGAAAATATAATCCAAAAATCTGGTGTACCAATGTACCCGGTCCTTATGCCAATCACTCTTGAATAAAAATTCCTCCTGCCACTGGGCCATTACATAGTTAGCATAGCTACCCCCACAAGGAGAGCCCATTGCTACCCATGTTTTCTGTAGGTAATAATTACCATTGAAGAAGATAAAATTGTTAGATAGAATAATATCAAGCAAATACGCAACTAAATCAATGTTATCCCCTGGTACACCCTTTTTAAGTAGAAAGTCTCTAATCCACTCAATACCCATGACTTGTGGGATGACAGTATATAAATCCCTAACATCGATTCTTAAAAAATTATAATCAGCATCAAAAGTTAGGAAATCCAAACTACTTAGGAAATCCCATGAATCACGACAAATTTGGGGAACTTCCTTTAGGCAATTTTGTAGTAAAGAATTCACATACTTAGCACATCCATATGTAATACATTTCCTCCTGTCCACTATAGGACGGAACAGTGGATTTTTCAAATTCTTGTGGATTTTGGGCAGCCCGAAAATGACAGGGGTTAAGGGTGCAACAATATTCATATAGTTAAACACATCAACATCTATTCTTGACTCAATAAATGAACCATTAATATAGCACTTAATAGGTAGACAAGCCCCATTAAATTCATTTAAAGAGACTGGTATGTACGCATCAGATCCCCATATTTTAAGCATTCTGTTACTATAATCAGCCTCATCCATAAAAATAAGGCCTCCACCTTTATCAGGTTTTAAAACTTTCACTTTAAACATTTTTAACATATTTAAAGCATTTTGTTCCTCAGTAGAGATATTATATATGTTCCTGTGTTGAAGTGATTTGTTTAAAACATTTCTTATATCTAATTCACAGTTTTTCAAAAACAGCAACCATACTATGTAACAGTTGATTAAATACACTGGAGACCCTGAAGTCATGGTTTAAATTCAGCTGATTACCAAGTAAAACATTCAAATTAAGCTTATGAGTAAATACCTTAAGGTCCAACAAGGTAGTAGCTAAATCGGCTCATCTAGTCAGAACAAAGGAGAGACCTTTAGATAAAACTTCTACCAGTTCTGTAGATACTTCGAATTCAGAATAATTATATATCCTGAAATCACTTGTTGAACTAGTTAGAACTCATAAATTAAGGTCCAAAAGTTCGTCTCCATTCAGGGATTCAAATAAATATCCATCCACTGAATTCATCTCCTCTGTTTTTTGGTTTTCTTCTGCCGTCAATTGTTGGAAAACCTGCCCCTTGATTTGTGTTGGTTCACTTGCCTGCCATCTTGAAAACCTTGGTCTCTGGGTTGGTTATTGGTGCCTGTACGGTCCTTCAAGCGCTCACTGTGTCTAACACCAGTGCTTCCATCCTCATGTTTATTCATGATTTCTTCCGAGTCGGAAGGGCCCAAGCTCGATTCCTGTCCATTCACAAAGTTCACATATACGTTATTACAATCCACAGTTAATGTAGATGGGCAGGCAGGCAGGAAGGAGATAAGCCATCCCATTTAAATATTCAATTCGATCTCTTTCCAGTTTTTTTATTTTTGGTCTCTCTTAATTTATTCAGGGAGTTGTTGATGATACCGTAAATACGGTTATAATCAAATTTATATTGTAGAAAATCAGCATCATTAATTATAGCAGTTTCCAAACCTAAAAGCTCACTTTTTAAACTGTCCATATTTTTTTTTAATTGACTAATCAAAAGGATTAAAAATTCACAGCCCTGTGTATCAAAGAGCTGTAACAACTCACAATGAAATATAGAGTCTCATACCACCCCCATAGGGAATCTCCATTGGGGCAACCCTTTCGTAATTTGGCGCCTGTTAATACATTCTTCCAACATAGGATCATAGGAGATGACTAGGCTATTGACCAGTGGTCATTTTAAGCCTAGCCATTTTAACCCACTGTAATACCATAGAAGTGCTAGTCAATACTCAAGATTGCATCTAGTCATGACTGCCCATGTCCAGGTGGGTTGTGGGCACTATCCCCAGTAAGTATTTATGGTGTCCCATCCACTCGTCCAGGTTCCTCTTGAACAGTGTCATAGAGGTGCTCTGTTTCACATGAATTGGAAGCCTGTTCCAAAGATGAGGCAGTCACTGGGAGATAAACCTGTCCCTCCAGGATGTCCTATTTAACTCACAGGCCATATTTAAGTCCTTGTAATGGGTAGCCCTAGACCCATTTGATTTATGGGTATGCAGTAAGTTCATTAGGTTTGGGTCTTGGATTGCTTTGTAAGCCAGGCATAAGTCTCCTCTAAGAAGTCTGTATGATATGGAGTATAGTGACAGGGCTTTTAGTGGGTCTGTGTAAGGCAAATGCTGGATCCACTTGATTTTCTTTATTACAAACCTCTGAGGTCTCTCTAATTGCTCCAGGTGTTTAGTACAGTACATACCGAATATGCCATTATACTGGTTAAGTGCCAAGTTTAAGGCGGGGTTATAACTTCTTTTACTGTTGAGGCAATGCCTTTACTGATCATGGGAGCTATTGGAAAGCTTTCCTTACTATGGTAGACACGCAGTGTGAAGGGACATTGCTTGTGCTGAAGGGAATGATGCATTCCATTGCATTCAGTTTTTCACCATTCCTAATACACCAATCATTGGTCTGTGTGAGACCCTCCTGTTGTATGCTGACATAATTTAGGGATTCAGTGATTGCACCTAGATTGCAGTCGCCTGCAAACTTGGTCGGCCACAACCCCTAAGTTTTGACCTGAACTTCTGGGAAGTATATACCAAACAGTAGGGTGCCCTGCACTGAACTCTGTGGCACCCTGCTGGTGAGATGTCTGCTGGTTTATGTGAAGTCATCCACTTTGATAGTGCGTGTCCAGTATCATACACTTAAAAAGTTTTGCAACACTTTGAAGCTTTTCTCCCTGGACCTCCAGTAAAAATGGGCAACAACCACTCAGACTTTCCCTGGTAATCAAATGTCAATAAATAAATAATGTATTGCTTTGGACATTGTGGAGCCATTACAAAAATCTAGCAATGGATATCAATGCATATTAATTATAACAGACAATGCTGCAACATTTTCAGAGACAGTCTCATTACATAAAACTCATCTTAAGCATACTGACAGGAAAACAGTACATTTATTCTCAAATGAGTATCCCTTAGGAGATACTTAATGACCAAACAACTCTCTTTATTCAAAAGAGCAACAGCAAAACTGTGTTTTATAGTTAAGCAGTCCAAGACATCAGTAATCCATCTGTAGAATGATGGATTAGTGCAATAGTTTGATAATCTGCTGAAATCCTTGCTAAGGAAAGTTATTGATGCAGATGGAACAATGGGACCTGTTATGGCCATAATTACTGTTTGCTATCACAGATGTGTCATAAATATCAAGAGGAATATCCTAGTTGAATGTCTGTACAGTCATCATCCCAGTCAGCTGCTTGATACCACCAATGAAACTTGAGAAATGGGGGAGACTTCATTTTCAGTGTAACAGACAATATGCAAGTTTGTAGGATAGAGTTTAATCTTTGTTTGTACTTGTACCGCGTACTGCCCAGAGTAAGAGAGCACAGGTAGACAGCCCAGGAAATGCAGCACTGAATCTATAACTGGACTGCCCAAACTTATTTTTATTTTATAATTTAATCACCAGGTAACTAAGCTGTTGTTCAGACCATTTTCACTTACGTACATCCTGGGTACAAAAGTACAGAATTGTTTTTCAAGAATGTAATAAACATTTGTACAGTACATAAAGTAAATTATGTACACACACATGCAGCAAATTTATTTACATGGGGGTGCAGACAGAAATACATTTGTAGCAATGTACAACATTATATTTACATATGATTAGAAATTGCATTATGTAATAGTATGTAGAACAGCTTGAAAACTATAAATTGTGCAATGACAATTAAGCAATTTAGCAAAAGCAAGTGCATTTGGATTCATTTTATAGAAACCATGTAAGATATGTTTCGGATATTGGCAATGCCATAGGTGCCAGAAGCTATTGAAAATTGGGGGGGGGGGGGTGAGAGGGACACTTAGTGATGTAAAAAGGGCAATTTTTTATAACTATTTACTACCACAACATAGGTTCACTTGGAGGACATTTTAAGCTTAGCCAATTCCCTTTTGGTGCTTCAATTAACATTGTCTGATTCATCTTACCTGTCCCATGGCTGATATTTTTATATTAGCCCAGGTCAGAATAACTGTGATCACACCATAGAAAATTTGAGGGGACCCATGTAAGGGATGCAGCATTTAGGAACTGCCTTTATCCATTATAGGTTCATAGGTTCATAGATTAGTATTAGGCTAACTGCCCTTGTGAGACATTTTAAGCCTAGCCAATTATCCCTTGTGAGACTCAAACGCTGCACCTTATGTTTGTAAGGCAAACACCTTAACCTTTAGGCCACCCTATTAGTGACATGAGGGGCAATGCTGCAGTACATTTTCTATTACCCATCCTTAGATCCAAGTTGCATCTGAATATGGATGGATGAGCTTTGTTTTATTGTTATGGATAGTCTGTTCTGGAACAGTGGTGCTGTGATCCTGGAATTCCTTCTCTAATAGGGATCTGCTGTTTGCTTTTGAGTCATTTGGAAATCAAGTGGGGATCCTCCTCCTCCTTATCATCTGTAACTTCAGTCATTTCGGACATGCAAACCTCAAAAATGGTACCGGCCTCATGCAAGGTTGTGGTAGTGGGATTCCGAACAGGTGTTGGTCATACTGTTGATTCTGAAACCTGTCCAGTACATCAAAGTCTGAATGGGAAGTCATGATATTAGGCCTAGGCCTCTTAAACATTTTCTTTTGAATGGGCAGAACTTCAGGGCTAAAAGGTCCACCATCTTTACTTGGGTGAGGTGCTTAAGGTGCTGAGTTTTCAAGTAGAAGTTGAGAGATGAAAGTCATGTTCTTAAGGTCTTTGAAACAAATGACTGACAGATTGTACAATTGTTATAGTCTTGCTGTGAACTGTAAGCAATAAGGCACTGGGAGTGGAGATCCTTGCAGGGAATTTGCCTACCACAATCACATGTTCCACTATTAGTTAACATCTGACAGATCAGCAAACAGCATTACAACTGAAAAAAAACAAGGAAAGTTCTCCAACATGGCACATATCTGAACCAGTGATGGCCACACAATAAAACAGATCAGGTGCAAGACTTGTGTTGAGACTGATGGTGAGGTAGTCTGATGATTTATGCTCATACGTCTGCTTAGGTATTCTTATGCCTACTGGCTTAGACTATACTTTACATGTATGGTCTTATGAAAGGTTTCAGCTTTGATACCCTGGCTGGATGTCCAGGTTAATTGGCAAGATAACCAAACAGTTTGTACAGTGATCTAAGGAAGAACATATTACTTTTAAGAATATGAAGAGGGTCTGTGGGAAAAAGATTTGAAAGTTTTATAGCCAATGCTTTGGGTACCCATTTCCACAGCAAATTTATATGAACTAGTGAATTGTTCTAGAAAAGACAGAGAAATGCAATTGTTAAGAGACAATGGCTAACTGAACAGATGAAATCAGTACATCTGGATATTCCGATCTATTTACCTTGTCAAAATAAGCTTTCCTAAGGTTTGGTGTTCAGAGGAGGCAAAATCATAATTCCAGGATATCTGTAAGACTCCTTTCTTATAAAATTCATGAAATATTAAATATAAAGAATGCTTGTGGCTGTCCCATTTTGTCTGAAATTGTAAGAAAAAAAGTGAGGTGCTGATCCAGAAACATGACATCTGCAGTAATTTTTGAAATCAAAATACTCATAAAGAGTTAATATAGGAATAAGTATCTGCCTTGGATGAAAGTTAAAGTCGATTCATTTCAGTATAAAAAGAATCAATCTGACATGGTCTGGTTCATCCTTCTTGACCGCTTGGATTGAAACAAGTTTTGTGTCTGTCTACTTGTTACACTAAAACTTTTTCAGGCATCATCTCATCCCCTTTACTCGTAAGGCGTAGCTTGTTGCCTTTTTTCTCCCGTTCTTATTTACCACTCATTACCTTTAACCAGGCATATGTTGTCAGTATTTATTTCTTCTCTTCCTTCCTCTGGTCTTCATTAATCCCTTTCAAGAAAACTTTTTCAAACTTGCCCTAACCTTTTGTGATGATACTATCCTGTCCTGTCCATTCCAGATGAAATATCCTCTCTCACTATTTACATTACTTGATTACAAAGTTGTGTCTGTTACCTTCCTTTCCACTGATTTATGTCAGTGTGTCAAAGGAAAGTTCAGCAAGTGTTCGTACTGAACACACACACACACACACACACACACACACACACACACACACACACACACACACACACACACACACACACACACACACACACACACACAAAGCAGCATAATATAAACTGAGCACTTCTTACCGTGGGTGACTCTGTCTGGCAGCAGGCTTAAAGCAATGAGATTGAGATCATTTTCTGCACTTTGTGTTTTAAAATCATGTTAGCATGTGATGCATGCATGAGTCTTCCATTGGGTCCTCCTTAAAGAAAAACAGGTCCTGCAGCTGTAAAAGTGGGAGAGTGCCCCCTCCCCCTCGCTCTCTGGTTCCGGTGCCTATGTAGCTATAGGAATAAAATGTGGTTTGGTGTCAGTAATTTTCAATATAATGGCATTTTGTTGAAACAGAGAGGCACTAATACAAAATGCATAGGCACTTCTTGGAATTAATACATGAATGGCTATAACAGCTGTTCCTTCTGGAATTAGAAGATGGGAAATGCTATGGGTTCTCCTTAACTATTGTACAACTTTAGAGGTGGCATCTCCTGTATAATTATGAAGATATTTTGGTTATTAAAAGTAATAATTGTACCTTTTGGATATACATTAGTGTGAGGAGAATCTTTTAGTGCTTCCAAATACTCCACAGCTCACTTATCACTGCTTTTAAGCAAACCAGTTGCATCTTAAGTCAGTCTTTTTTTTGAAGCAATGTTTGTAACTTGGACAATGGCTTATGAGCAGTACACAGAGTAACATATGGGTGACATACACTCTGTGGGAGGCTGCTTTTTATGTAGACTGAAAAGAACAAAAGCCTGAGACAGATCCTTAAACACAGCTTGAGAAATGTCCACTTAAACTTGGAGTCGTGAACTGAGATCAGCTTCCTTACCTGTTTTTATAAAGAATAAAAACAATATTCAAAATGAAATGCTGTGCAACAATGGCCAATGAAGTAAAGTTCTCTTGGAGAATAGGTAGTGTGGTTAAATGATATAAAACGTTTCAATGTGAAACTCTATTAATGCATCTGTTTTGTAGATGGTAAAGTGACGTCTTAACTGCTTTGACATTTAAAGCACTGGTATAACTGATGTAATACCCCTGAAAGAGTGCCTTGGTCAGTATGTATTTATTTAATGTTAAAAAATGAACAAGCACAGGAATCTGTCTAGTTCCAACCTCACCACCATGAGTGTTGAAGAAATAAAATAAAAAACAAAGAAACTAGTGGTCTTAAAACTTCATGGATGAGCTCAGTCGCAATAATTTCCAAAAATCATGAAACCCAGTTTGTGTTCCAAAGCAACAAGCCTTTATTCATCACAGACAAGCGATCCTCAGTAACAAAAAATCAGAAATATTTTAACAATATTAAACATATCAGCTTTTATATATTTAAAAGTAGGTGTGGAAAATGTAGTCGTTTAATTTTAAATCATCCTTTTCAAGGCAAACATTGTAAACAGGGCTGTAATACAAGGGCTGTAAAAGTGCATTTTAGAACAAGTACCCACCCCCAGACATTACTACTGAGTAGATCAAACAAAATTCTAGTTAAGGAAAGCACTATTTACAACCCACATTCCAGAATCAGGTATTAAAAAAGTATAAAATACACATATAAAACTTTTAACTAAAGTTGCTTTTGCCTACCTAATGCAGTAAAGCTTTCATCAGGTCTGTGACAATAACTAATATAAAAAAAAACACATAGCTATCTAAAGATAAACATAATCCAACTAGAACACTAAAAAATATAAAAATGCATCTGTCTAATAAAATCATCTAGTAAATATCAAGAAAAAACACAGCTATGTAAAGATAAACATAATCTAACTAGAACACTAAAAATATGAAAATGCATCTGTCTCATAAAAATCATCTAGTAAATATCCATCCATATGTATTAGTGTGCATAAAAACTAAGTTATTAACAGCTCAGAAAAAAATGTCAGTGCTTTGCATAAAAACAAAACAAAAAAACTGTCATGACAGTTTTCACATTTACAGTCCCAAAACATGTTTATGCAATAAAAACTAATAGAAAAACATACAAAAAATACACCGATCAGTCAATGAATTAAACTAGTAATGTATAAAAGTGTGCAGCTGTGTGCATGAGTGTGCATGAATGTCCACCAGTATGGTAAATGGGGAAATTATACCAATAGTACATGGTAATAGCGGCATGAAAAAAATGTACCATTTAAATCTCTGGTGTGATGCAGTCAATCTAATCAAAGCAGAACTGAGGTTAAAGTAACAAAACATATATACATTTATACAGATTCTACACATAATTTTTATTATTTAGTATATTTTTAGTACTAAAAATATTTCCGTAAAAAATCCCTAAAATGCCTTTACAGATAATGCCACAACTTATGTAAATTCAGTACACTCTTAATAAAGCAATAATAGTTAAGTCTTGTTTTTTGAATGCATTTAATTTCAACTGCCAGCATAATTCTTTTTTCTCCAAAAAGATGTCCCCTTCAAGCTCAACCATGTCCACATAGTCCAGAATAATACATTTAAAACCAGAATATCTGGGGTGTTTTAATAGGTGTTTGGATAAGGGTCGATTTGCATGTGTAGGCAAATAATATAATGGTAATTTTTGTCACTCAAGGTTATCACTAAGAAGATAGGAGATGGGAGATAGGAAATTCAGCCCAGGATCACTTCTGTGGCTCTGCTCGACAAGGGCACAGCAAAATAATTTTCTTGGGTGGCGAAAGCCAGGGTACCTTTTTGGCTAGGCTTATATAGGCCCTAGGGCCAATAGCCAAGTACCTACCTATGAACCTATGAATATGCTAAATGTATTTTGAAAGTCTGTCTGTCTGTTGGGTAGAAATAATGCTTCTATTTAAACCTGTAGTAATTTTTACTGATCTGTATAAGTATAGTTGCTGGCCATGACTAGAAAAACGTTATGATGGTCGCTATTGCAGTCTGACACATTCTCTTATTGAGACTTTAGAATTGTTAAGCACATTATGAAACATGTCAGAAGATGATAGTTTAATTGGCATTCAAGTTTTCTTACAATAAAGGAAAATATCTAGTTTCTAAAAAGGACTGTTAATGGTATAATCTCTCTAGTTAATATCATCCCATATGTCTCTGTTCCCAGTAGTACTATAACTTCTTTGCAGAGTCCTACTTGCAGTTTTTTTTAAGGGTGGGAACATCCATGGGCATTATCTTTAATTATAATTGTGATAAAAAGACCTGTTCCCTCAAGTCCCCCATGATGTAATCTGTACTGGGTAGACAGATGCAAAGTAAGATGAGAGAATTAAACAAAAAATCAGTCCTTTAGCACTAAATGATAGAAAAAAATTAAAATTATAGACCTTTCTGTTACTTTTGCCACATTGTTTTTAATGAGAAACTTTATATAAATGACCAAATATTTAATGGTAAATATAAATTCTGAAATAGTTAGAGGCAAATGTGGAAAGAAATTTATTGAGGTTAGTTCTCCAGCACCCAGAGGTCTTAATTTAGACCTTAATTGGTGGGGGCCTTTATAGTAATGTCTGCTTTGTATTGTGCTATGCCCATCCAAATGTCATTTTCACCCTGATTTATGTTACTGAATCATTGACACCAATACTATTTAAACTGTTTGGATATTTCATTCTGTACTCTCCTGAATGTCTTTTCTGACTGTAGTACCAAGAAGTTTACATTTCAGAGTTTTTATTGTCATATATTACTCTCTTTCACATGAGAAAATGGCATTTCATTTTAAAGAGAAGGAGCATCTACTCCCCTGAAATGGTGAGTAGGGAAGCACATGCTTTGATGCATAGAAATTACAGTTTCTCTTTTGGATACTGGTTGTTTGCAATATTCACACCGTTCTTATTCATCTCTTTATTATTCTCTCTCACACTGTGGTCCCAGTATAACCATATAAATATTTCCTTGTATCACTCTGCTGTAATCGCACCTCTACGTTTTCTAAACCTCTTACCTTCTTATACATCTCACCACACTTCCCTTCAGACTTCAGCACGCTACTGACTGATTGTCCTCCTCGATCTTCTTCTTCTTTTTGCTCTACCCACTCTGTTTGCCTTGCAGGCTCACTCCACTCCCCTACCCTGCCCCCAATTCCCACACACCCCAGTTGTCCTACACTTATTATCACCTTGCCACTCCCCCTCATCTGACACCACTCCCACTCATCAGAATCAATCAGCATTAACCAATCATTCAAAGGACCCAGCCCTGTTACTCAAACTCTCTCCAGTCTCTCACTATATGCTAATTATAAACACCTCAACTCTATTTTAAACAAGCATTACTCAAATACCCTTAAAATGCCTCTGCATACTTTTAACAAATCTTCAAACTCTAATCCTATTTACTGCCTAATACCCCCACTTATAATTCGCTATCTTCTCACAGCCTATGAATACCAACACCTCCTTGGCACCCACTACCCTAGAACCAAAACCAGTACTACTAATCAACCGTATAATTCTAACCAACCACTACCCCACCTATCATCAAACTCTTCTAACACAAAAACTTAACATCCCATTTGTACTTCATTTATTAAACCTAGAACTAAATACTACCACAAACTCTTATTAAAACTCCAGAAACTTCCTATTAGATTACTACCTAACCTCATAGTGGATGGTGACATCCACCCTAACCCAGACCCAACCCCACCTGTTACTATCAGCCTCACATATAACACCCATACTAGCCTACGAAACTCAAATAATGGCCCCAACTCACTCCTAGTGTGTCAATTAAACATTAGAAGTATAAACTTAAAAATTCACTACTTACATGCCCTCCTGGATGTCCACTCCCCTAACATACTATGCCTTACAGAGCCCTGGCTCAAGCCTACTACCATTGATAATGAGATTATACCCTCAGGGTACAATATATTAAGACTTGATCACATCTCTAAGAAAGGAGGGGGGTAACCATTTTGTATAAATCCACTCTGGAAGTATCCAAAACTAGTACCCCAAATGCCTTGTTTACTAACAATGCAGAAATACTCATCACAAAGTTCCAACTCAACAAACATAAACCTATAAACAATGCATGTATCTATATTCCCCCAGGTGACAACACAAATACCTTGGAGGGTATCCTCCAGGGGCTCTCCACTAACTGCCCCCAGGAAGCTATTATTCTCGGGGATGTTAATATCGACTGGAATACTTGCTCTTCAGACTTCCCCTCCACCCATATAAATTTGCATGGCTTCTCCCAGATGATATCTTCCCCAACCAGAATCAATAAGTCTAACAAAAAGGAAAGTATCCTAGACTGGATATTAATAAACAACCTACCCCAGATATATAAAACAGGCACCCTACCTAAGGACTTTAGTGATCACTTCCTGACCTATATAATCAGAAAAAGAAATGATATCCCTCAACAATCTTCCTTTAAACCATTAGAAGTAGTAAGAACTTAATTCAGACTAAATTTCAGAATTAAAACACATGTGACTGGTCCAACCTATGGCTACTTCCACTAGATGAAGCCGTCTCATGCTTTAACTCTACATTTCTTGCTATCCTGGATAACTGTGCTCCCCCACGGACTATCAGAATCAATAACAAAGTAGTACCATGGCTGTCCAATGATACAAGACAAAAAAATTATTAGCAGAAATAAAGTGTGGACCTCCTGGAGAACCACTAAATCCCCAAAAGACCACCCTATATATAAACAGCTGAGAAATGATACAAAGAAGTCTATTATGCTAGACAAAAAGAATTACTATTGTAATCTGCAACAAAAGCACCAAAATCAACCACAAAAATTCTGGTCAGGCATAAACAAACTTATCCACCCAGGCCAATCAGCTACCTCTAGCCCCTTAACTACCCTCCAACAACCTCCTAAAATTTTTGCTAATACCTTTAACACTTTCTTTACAGAAACCATGCAATCCCTAGCCAGTAAGCTATCTCCCTATACCCCCAAGTATCACCAACTCCACACCTGATTATAAGATCCCCTTTAAGCTTGATCCAGTACCAACATCTTTTATTAAGCCTCTACTTAAAAAAACTGATACTCACCACCCTTTCAGCAGACCTACTACCTGCAGAATATCTCTAAAAAGCCACTAATGAAATAGCATACCCCATATCAATTTTAATCAATAGAACTATCCACAAAGCCTATACAACCTACATCTGGAAAATCTCCCACATTGTTCCTCTTCATAAAGCGGGAGATTCCACTAAACTTTCAAATTATAGGCCTATAGCCATTCTGTCTCCTTTGGCTAAAATAATGGAAAAATGTATCCACAAGCAATTTCTTACCTATCTGAATCAAAACACTCTCCTAGCCCCCTCCCAGCATGGAGTTAGACCTTGCCATAGTACAACCTCAGCCCTTCTCCCTTCTCCCATACAGTAAATCAAAACCGTAATGACAGCAAGCTCTCCTCAGCCCTCTTCCTTGACCCATCCAAGGCATTTGATATAGTAAACCACCAGCTGCTCTTAAATACATTACATCACTCTCCATAGATGTCCTAGCAATTATATGGTTTCATTCTTACCTAAGGGACAGACAACAAGCTGTACTATGGAAGAATAAACTATTGTCCCTTTTACCAGTCACCTTTGGAGTCCCACAGGGATCTATATTAGGTCCCTC
>NC_056729.1:1736784331-1736812621 GCF_019279795.1 Protopterus annectens | reverse complement strand
TTTGTTTTTGGGTTTTCATTTGCAGCCTTGGGGTTGGGCCATGGCTGTTGGACACTGTGTAACTACAGCCTTCTTATACCTTCTTTATACATTCTCTTACCTGGACAACCTGTGGAGGAAATTTCTGTTAACACTACCTGACTGTTTCTATGCATATTCACAAAATCCTAGGTGAAATTATGCATACAGGTTACTACCACTCCCAGGATTTGAACAGTGGCTGTTTCTGCTAAAAGCAGAACACATTTGTGTTTCATCTGAACAGGCTATTAATAAACTGTTGTCACATTCTTGAATGTTTTCTGTCTAATTCTCTTTTGGTTGTACACTCTGACCTTGTTATTATGACATTCTTATATATACTTTCCTATACATACCTTTTGACATAGCACAGTGTGGAAAACAGTGGTCAACACAACATTACTATGCAGATATCAGATCTTGGTGCATGAAGCATTTAATTTCCATTAATCTTGTGTCTTACAGAGACACTAACTTTGTCAGATGAGACTTGATTGTTTAATGCTTTCAGAGCTATAGTTTCTGTGCATAACCTGTACAAATTTCAATTCATACAATACCACAGTAAACACAACCAGTCCAGGATTTTGAATTTTATTGACAGGCAGTTACAATTTTATTTATATATAACCTACATGAGACTATTACTGTAATATTGTCTGGTTTATTCAGTACAAAGCATACACATTTGTACTACTGCAAGGTGACATTCTACTCCTTTATATTTAGTTGGTATGAATACTACCAGCTAGATTGTTACTTACCAGCCTCATGATGCAGCCTTTGCAACCTGCTTGCATGGGTTCCTGGTTTGCAGCCCACTCAGATGGCTCTGTAAAGAAGATAGAGAAACATTTATGCATACCTATCCATCACATACACAGGCTGGGTTTTGGTAAACAGTTATTGATATGAATACTTACAAACACTTGGGACATCATTCCTCTGCCATGCTTCTTGGACCCACTGGTCTAAGAGCTCCCTCTTCCTTTGCTTCAAGTCGGCATAGTGGTGTCAGACCTGCTCACCAGTCCAAGGGATGCTATTGGCACTGGTGAGATCATGGGCGAGACTTTCCCAGGCCTCCACTTTGTATTGGGAACCCTGGTATTGGTCCTGCAGCAGTCTCACATCATGGTTTTTAACAAGGAGTCCTACCATAACCTTGGACTCCTGTATGCCCCAGCACTGCACTCAAAAGTGCATAGCCTCTCCATCACCAGCCATACTGCCTACAGTGGGGACCAACAACCAGTTATGAGCTGTAGTCCTGCTTGCGAGGTTTAAATATGGCTGATTTTCTGACGTTTGTCATGACTGGATGGTGTTAAATATGCTAAGCTAAGCTAAGCACTGGGCAAAACCACTTTGCTGGTATGAGCACTGCTTAGAGGGGTAGATGCTAAGACTGCTTACCAGAGCTCAAATCCACTTAGCAACGCTAATTCTTGCTTGGTATTTACATTTAAGCAATACTTATACTGGCTAAGCATGGCTGAGCACAAGTTAGCATTCTTCATCTTTCCTTTTACAGATTAAGCATTGTGGGGTTGATTCCTCATAAATGGCATATTATGATATGTATGTTTACCTTCCATTACATCCCCCCTATGTGCTTTCATTACAATACATTCTTTTATGGCTATGCTGTATGGGACACTTGTGCTACTATGGGGGTTTCACATCTGTACTACACTGACACCTCACATTTGGACCTGCTACACTACCTTGGTTAACATATATATATATATATATATATATATATATATATATATATATATATATATATTATTCACTACCTACTGTAACAAAATATATTTTTGTGCTTTTTTACAGATAAAAATGAATGAGAGCTCAAACCATGAATGCCTGCTTGCTAAGTGAAAGCTGTTACCCCTACAATATTTCACTTTACACTGCTTGGGCCGTATATTTCTATTTATCTCATTGGGATGTGTAAGCTAGGCTGAGCATAGCTGCACGACATGCACCCCCACTCAGCTATGCTTAAACTTTACTGTGAACTGAAAAAAAATAATTACATATGTGTTTTATTTTTATTTACTGTAGGGGTTTGCACATTGCTTTCTGCGCTATTATCTGTGTATTGCTCTTACAAACTTAGAAAGTTGATAGACTAACAGGCTTTGATGTAGCATGACTTTTCTGAAGGGTATGATGTCTGGAACTCAAATGTCTCTCATTATTTTCCATTAGTTTGCCAGATCATGTTCTGGACTGTGGACCATGAATTTGGGGCACAGATTTGCATACCTCTTAACTGTACAGATTTTTTTAGAATGTCCAGATTTTTGGCTCATATCTTTCGCCTGTTCCTCTTTTTTTCCAGGCAAGTCACTGGGATGATCTCAGGAATGAAGTCAATAAATAATGACATAACATTTGAGTTTCAGACTTCAAATCCTTCAGAATGTTAAAACAAACCCTGTTACTCTCTAACAACTTACTTTATAAGAGCAATATTTAAAATATGTCCCTATTTGTCTCCCCATTTTGTTGGGCTTTGTCCAGATTTCTGGCATTAAGAGGTATGCAGATATAGACATTCTGTGAAAATCTGTATGGTTGACAGGTAAGTGTGCATTTGCACACATTTCCTGCTTCTGCAGGATTCTGATGTGCCATATGGCACTTTAACAATACAGGGGGTGTACCTCCTAAAACTTAAACCCTCTACCTTTGCAGCAGACAGTATTCCAGCAGAACCTCTTATCATTGTAGCAGAACCATTAGCATACCCAGTAGCTGTATTTATTAACCACTGCCTCCTCGCTGAAAGTCAAACCCCACTCTTTGGAAACAGTCATGTCATTCCCCAACACAAAGGAGGTTTGTCCACAGAATTTTCTGTCAGCCCATAGCTATACTTACATCAGCCAAGATCCTGGAGAAATGCATTTACACTCAGCTTCTGAACTGTCTTTCTGTTGGTAGTCTCATCACAAATATTCATGGGCTTAGACCTAAGCACAGTACTGCAACTGCCCTTATCTTTACAAACAAGATTAAGATTGAAAGGAAGAAAGGTCACTATCTTTCCTCTGTCATTCATGATCTGTTCATAGCATTTAACACTGTACCTTACCAAAAACTACTAGGAGAACTTGCCTCCTTAAACCCTTTTTTCTGCTCTGTCAAGGTTCCATAACTACCTCTAGAGTAGACTTCAAGCAGTCAAATGGCAACAGACATATTCCACTTTTATACCTGTCTCTATAGGTGTACCACAGGGCTCCATCCTTGGACCAGTCTGGTTTAATATGTACACAAATTCACTTCAAACTGATTCCAGAGAAGTTGCTTTTAGTCAGTAAGCAAATGACTCTACCCTTATCTGCTCCACTCCTACCCTCTCTTTATTTATTTTATTTTATTTATTTTTTATTTTACATTTGTTAACCGGGCTAGTCCAACTGGATACATGTCCATTTTCAGTGGAGGCCCGAGGAGAAAAGCTCCGCTAACTACTACTTAACAAGTTAAAAATATACAGAATTTTGCAATAAAAAGAAAACATTTGCTTTAAATTTCTTCCAGAATGTATAGACACAAGAGTACAATATGAGACTTAGCAGGTGAATAAGATTAGAAATTTTACTTAGTTACAGTATTACTACATTATACGTGAGAAGCAAAATTAGATTTATGTCTATTAATAGAGAGAGAGATAGGAATAATTAAGAAGTGGAAGTTGTGGTATACTAGAGTTAGGAGGAGAGGGAGGTCAGAAGAAAGGAAGGAGGGAAAAAAGAAAGAAGTTAGCCAGGGTTATAGCAAGAGCATAGCCAGTGGTTGGTTAGGAAGATTTTGAGTTTGTTTTTAAATAGTGGAATTGAGGTCAGGTATGTGAGGTCTGGTGGTAGTTGATTCAATATTTTGCCAACTGAGTTGGAAAGTGTGGAGTCACCTGCTATGTTATTTGATAGAGAAGTTTGAGTCAGTATTTTGTTAGAGGAGCGAAGGTTCTTCAGATTGTTATAGGGTTTTATGAGGGTGGAGAGCATTGGTGTGTTCTCTAGGTGATGAAGGGCTTTGTGGGCAATTGTAAGTTGATAGTATTGTATTAGGTGGGGTAGTTCCAGCCACCCTAGTTTTGTGAGATTCAAGCAATGGTGAGTCCTATATGGAGAGGCTGTAGCAAATCTGGCAATGTTGTTGTATGATGTGGCTAGTTTATTGAGATTATACTTAGAAAGATTAGTGTATATGGGGGAAGCATATAGTAGGGTAGAGATTAAGTGGGTTCTGGCTATATTAGATCTGGCTACAGGAGTTAAGCAAGATTTGATTCTGTAGAGAGAACCTAGTTTTCTGTTAGTTGTTTTTATTGTTGAGTTAATGTGAAAGTCAAATTTTAGTTGGTTGTCAATAGTAATACCCAAGAGTTTGGTTGTTTGCAAACCCAAGGGATTGGTTTATTGCAAAAAATCACTCAGGACTTTCTCTCTCATCCTTTGAATCATGACTGTCCAGTTTCCAACTCCTTCTTAATCCTAATAAATCTAAAATTATACTATTCACCAGTAAATAATATGCAGCAAAATGGTCTTTCTTCATTTTGTCTGGTAACGCACCACTAGGACTTGTATCTCAGTCTTAATTGTTAGGAGTCATCGATGAGAACCTGAAATCCAACCACCACATTGCACAAGTAATAAAAAAGCACATCAAAACTAGGCACCTTATATAGATCTAAGCACTACATTAATATTGCTACCAAGAAAATGCATTACATCTTCTTACCTACTACAATGAGAACCTGAAATCCAACCACCACATAACACAAGTAATAAAAAAGCACATCAAAACTAGGCATCTTATATAGATCTAAGTACTACATTAATAATACCATCAGAAAATGCATTACATCTTCTTACCTACTACTATGAGAACCTGAAATTCAACACCATTTAACACAAAAAATAAAATAAACACATCCAGAACTAGGAACCTTATATAAATCTAAGCCTTCCTTGCTAATAAGACCAGAAAATGCATTACAGCTTCTTACCTACTACAGTGAGAACCAGAAATTCAATGACAACATAACACAAGTAATGAAAAAGACATAAAAGCTAGGCACCTTATATAGATCTAAGCAGTACCTTACTAAGAACAACTGAAAATACATTGCACGTTCTTACCTACTACAATGAGAACCTGAAGTTTAACCAGCATATAACACAAGTACTAAACACCTTGAAGCTAGGTACCTTATGTAGATCTAAGTACTACCTTAATAATAACTCCAGAAAATTCATTGCATCTTCTTACCTGCTACCATCACTACTGGGGTCTATATTATAACATCGAAGTTCTCTAACATCAAATGTTATATTATTGAACCTGTAATGTCGAACGCTGAAGACAGCAAAGGTGTAGGACACCGAATTCTTTCCCAGGGAAAGAATTTGGTAGGCTGTTGCTGTAGCTTTGCTGTTTTCAGCATTCAAAACATTGGAGCATTACGGGTCGGGTTCAGGTAAGTGTGCGATTGTGTGTAGGTTAGGGGCGGGTTAGGTGAGTTAGGGTTAGGGAGCGGATCAGGTAAGTGTGAGGTTGTGTGGATGTTAGTGTTAAGGTGCGGGTACAGGTAAGTGTGCGATTGTGTGTAGGTTAGGGTTAGGGGGCGAGGTAGGTGAGTTAGGGTTAGGGGGCGGGTCAGATAAGCGTGCATTTGTGTGTAGGTTAGGGTTAGGGGTGGGTTAGGTGAGTTAGGGTTAGGTCGCGGGTGAGTGTGCGATAGTGATGGACCTTAGGGTTAGGGTTGGGTTAAGGTAAGTGGATAGCTAGTACTGTATGTAAAGTTTAGTTTAGGTGTGGGATTTTAAGTGTATGTGTGTGGATGGCTGTTTTTTGTGTGTGTTTGTGGTGTGTGTATGTTTCTCGGAATAGCAAATTTTTTCCCTGGGGGAAAAAATTTGCTATTCTGACTGTTCAGTGTTTTCACACTTCAGTGTTTAGGGTCCGATATTATAACATTCGATGTTAGAGAACTTTGATGTTATGATATAGACCCCACTACTGTACACATCCCTCATCTTTACTAACCTAAATATTAACTTTAACTCATTCACTCCGGAGCAGCTCTGAAAAAGCTGCCTGCTTAATTCCCCAATAGGAACAACAGTGCATCCTGAGCTCATTTTCAGAAAATCCATTTCTAATGCCATACAGAAAACAAAAGTTAATAACTCTTTAACTATAGGAGCTAGACTAACAATGTAAATGCGAAAGTTGTTCAGCAGACACTGACCTTTCCAACAGTATAAATGTTGATAGTGCATATCAAAGTCATTATTAAATATTTGGCAAGGAATGCTGATATTGTGCATATTATTTACCTTTTTGGAAAAGCAAAGCAAAATATCTTGGTCAATGTACCATGTAGACCCATACAATTTGTATTTAATTTGTTAGTATGAATGTCAGCTTTAAAATGATACCTTAACCATTACTGTGTGATGATCCTTTATGGAGATATTCACAGACATATGATTAATGTAATATTTCTCATAATTGATAAATAAACAAAGCATAATATCTCATCACCTGTAACAGACAGAGCCTACATATCAGTGTACAAGTTATGTGTCTCAATGTCAGCTTCAAAATGATGCATCATTTGCGTCATCACCATGCTCCCTTGCAAAGATATGGGCATAATAATGAGAAGTATTGGAAATGTATAATTTTCATAATCCTACAAGACTAAACAAACTGTGATATCTGTAGATGTGTACAGTGCACAGACATAGTTCTTTTACCATGTTGCAAGGAGTGGCACTGTCTTCAAAATGAGATATTACTAGGCACACTGACATGCTCCCTTGCAAAGTTATTTACCAAAATATGAAAAAAAGATCATGATTTCCATAACCTAAGTCAGAAACAAACTTTGATGAAAACACGTGTACAACATACAGGCCCAATTCTTTTACCATGTTGATACCAGCAATACTGTCTTCAAAATGAGGTATTACTTAGCACATTCATATTTTCCCTTGCAAAGTTATTTACCAAAATATGAAAAAAAGACATAATTTCCACTACCTAAGTCCGAAACAAACTTTGATATCTGCACATGTATACAAAATACAGGCACAATTCTTTTGTCATGTTGGAACCAGCAATACTGTCTTCAAAATGAGGTATTACGTAGCACATGCAGATTCTCCTTTGCAAAGTTATTTACCAAAATATGAAAAAAATCATAATTGCCATAACCTGAGTCCTAACAAAACTGATGGCTGTACATGTGTATAGCATTCAGAACCAGTTATTTTACCATGTAGACACATATGATTGCATTCTTGGTGTAGCCAACATACTTATGAATGGGTGCATGTAAAGAGAAAAAGCAAGGTAAGGACTGCCACCCCACTAATGAACCCAGGACAGGCATGGGACTTCAGTGGCAGGCAAGGCCATCTCATCTGTCCTATAGCTGTGCTGGCTACCCACTCAGACAGCTGATACCACTGCAGTCTCATGACCTCCTTCAGTGTCAACAGTCTGCCTTACCTATGCCTTTTCTCTTTACATGTGATCATTCAGCAATGGACCTACGGGATCAAGTTCTGTATTAGGAAGCCCTTGCTGTCATCTAAACTCTACACATGCCTGATAAAAGCAGACTAAAAACAGAAGCTTTGCAGGATGGTCACTGACATATTAGATTGTACATGGTAGCACTCTCCTGAAACAGTTGTTCTTTCTCAGCATCTTCACCAGCTCCTTACCACAGTTATTTGCCAAACTCAGAAAAATATATTTTACACAACACATTTCATAATATAGTTTTACTTACCATACTGGTCCCTACTTGGTCATGGGTGTTTTCCATTCTTCTCACAAGCCACATATTACCATTCCTGCATAGCTCTCCTCACGCCATTGTGGAGGTCAATCAAGAATAGCGCAGTGCCCTCCTCAGTTAGGTGAACACCATCCCTCCTGAACAGGTGAACATCTTCTGTGGTGATGCTGTCATGACAGATTGTAGATCCACCGACCCTGTGCATCAAGCCATGCATGATCCCATTCTGTAATCGTCTGGCTTTGTGTTCTGCCCGTTGACGGTTTCACGTCTTCCATATCTGTTGAGGAATTATGTCAGACCACACAAAATGACAACGTGGCCACCACGACTGCAGGTGTTCATAAATTGCTGTGATTTGAAACCTTAGCCTTCCGAGTGGTTGACTGATGACATCATTCCCTCCAATGTGCAGCACAAGGATGTCGGGCTCAGGGTAGATGGAACACTTCTCTTCCAACAACTGCAGTACTCTGCTCCAGTGCATACCTCTTCTTGCAATCCAGTATACCTTCACACTGGATGTGGGGAAGCTTAAGGTGTACTGGTTTTCAGTTTCAGAGGCATGCAGCCCAGTGAGTGTTGGAATGGCCACATACCCACACTCTCACTTGTCATTCTCCTGATTGTGAAGCCATGTCAGTGTCAGAAGGTGGACAAACCTGCACAGGAAAGAAAATGCAAACAGATTACTGCTGATGTTTGACAGAAGACTACATACATATGTATAACATATGCATTACCTGGTTAGCCCATGCAAATCTTCCATCCTAGCCCCAGGGGCAGATTCTTTGCATTAAGTACATAAGTGGTGATGATGCTGCAGAGGTACATACCTAAGACACAAACACCCACACACACACACACACACACACACACACACACACACACACACGCACACACAGGTTTTGCATTAGCATGTTCTAATGGATCTAGGAAGTTTGCTCGAATGAGCAAACAACCGAAATACAAACGGCTGGGCATACTTACCCGAAAGTGCTTTTCACCGAAGAAGCACTTTCCCGTAAGTATGCCTGTTGCCGAGGCTGTACTACAGTGTGGTTAAGGGAAACTTCCCTTTTCCCCATTGTATTGGAATCTCGGAGGGAGAATATTAAAGTAGGGGGGTGTGGGGGTGCAGGGGCCAAAAATGTAAATGTAGTGTTTTTTTTTTTTTTTTTTTTTTTTTGTAACACACTTTAACGAAAGCGCTTTTTCCATAAGAGTGACTTCATTAAAGTGTGTTCAGTTATTATGGATTCGGATGTTTACTCATTCGAGCAAACATCCTAGATAAGTTCCAATACATTTCAGAGTGGAGTACAGAGGCGTTCATTATCATTCAGTAGAAATACTATGTCATTATAATTCAGTCAAAATAGTATAACACTTGGATGTTACTGAGCCTTTCCTCCAACCACCTAATTTCCACCCATGACTGACAAAGCGTGGAAATATGCCCAACTACTGAGTATAAGTACAGTAATAGAAGCAGAAACATGCCCAACTACTGAGTATAAGTACAGTAATACAAGCAGAAACATGCCCAACTACTGAGTATAAGTAGAAGTACAGTAATACAAGGAGAAAACATGCCCAACTACTGAGTATAAGTAGAAGTACAGTAATACAAGCAGAAACATGCCCAACTACTGAGTATAAGTACAGTGATACAAGCAGAAACATGCCCAACTACTGAGTATAAGTAGAAGTACAGTGATACAAGCAGAAACATGCCCGACTACTGAGTATAAGTACAGTGATACAAGCAGAAACATGCCCAACTACTGAGTATAAGTACAGTAATACAAGTAGAAACATGCCCAACTACTGAGTATAAGTAGAAGTACAGTAATACAAGCAGAAACATGCCCAACTACTGAGTATAAGTAGAAGTACAGTAATACAAGCAGAAACTTGCCCAACTACTGAGTATAAGTAGAAGTACAGTGATACAAGCAGAAACATGCCCAACTACTGAGTATAAGTACAGTAATACAAGCAGAAACATGCCCAACTACTGAGTATAAGTAGAAGTACAGTAATACAAGCAGAAACATGCCCAACTACTGAGTATAAGTAGAAGTACAGTAATACAAGCAGAAACATGCCCAACTACTGAGTATAAATAGAAGTACAGTAATACAAGCAGAAACATGCCCAACTACTGAGTATAAGTAGAAGTACAGTAATATAAGCAGAAACATGCCTGACTACTGAGTATAAGTAGAAGTACAGTAATACAAGCAGAAACATGCCCGACTACTGAGTATAAGTAGAAGTACAGTGATACAAGCAGAAACATGCCCGACTACTGAGTATAAGTAGAAGTACAGTGATACAAGCAGAAACATGCCCGACTACTGAGTATAAGTAGGAGTACAGTGATACAAGCAGAAACATGCCCGACTACTGAGTATAAGTAGAAGTACAGTAATACAAGCAGAAACATGCCCGACTACTGAGTATAAGTAGAAGTACAGTAATACAAGCAGAAACATGCCCAACTACTGAGTATAAGTAGAAGTACAGTAATACAAGCAGAAACATGCCCAACTACTGAGTATAAGTAGAAGTACAGTGATACAAGCAGAAACATGCCCGACTACTGAGTATAAGCAGAAGTACAGTAATACAAGCAGAAATGTCAAACTTATCTGGTTCATCCATGTAAGAATTAGTCAGAAAAGTAATAATTCCAGTTATCGCATCTCACCATCACTTGGGTTACAATAAGACCCATGTGTTTTCCTCAGTGCAGTATGTGCATATTGTTAACAGATAGGTTCATAGGTTGATACTAGTTTATCTGCCCTAGGGCATTTATAAGCCTAGCCAGAGTGTGTTTGGCTTTCGCCACCCTTTTAGATTAGTTGACTGTGCCTCTGTACAGTAGGTCACAGAAGATAGCCCGTTTAAGGTTAGTTTACTGTGCCTCTGTCTAGTAGGGACACAGAATAGATCCCAGGGGTAAACCTACGATCTCCCATCCACTCATCAAGATTTCTCTTGAAGAGGGTCATTGAGAAGCTCTGCCTAACATGGATTGGGATTTTGTTCCAGAGTGAAGGGAGCCTCTGGGATATGAATCTGTCCCTCCAGCATGTCCTATTTATTTGTGTGCTGAGGTTTAAGTCCCTGGAGCATGTAGCTCTAAGGGATTTGGATTTCCTGAGGTGGAGCATGTCCATTAATGCTGGGTTGGACATGGCTTTATACGTCAGGCACAGATAGCTTCCAAGTAGGCGGTAAGCAACCGAGTAGAGCTGGAGTTTCTTTAGCCTAATTGTGTAGGGCATCTGTTTGAGTCCCTTGATCCTCTTGGTGAGGTACTTTTGGGGTCTTTCCAGTTGCTGCAGTTGTCTGGTAAGTTACATCCCAAATGGGGCATTGTATTCAATTATGGGCCTGATGAGTGATGAGTAGAGGGGCACAATGACCTCTCTTGATCTAGATGTGAACCCTTTCATGATAAGGTGGGCTATATAGAAGGTCTTTCTAACCACTTTGGCAACGTGATTGTCAAAGGAGAGATTGCTATCTACTTGGGTCCTCAAATCCCTAATTACTTCTTCCGTACTTAATGGATTACCACCTATGTGGTAATTTGTGGGCACTTTGTTTTTCCCAAAGGGGATGACTATGCACTTTTTGGCATTTAGCTTTATGCCATGGCTCTGGCACCAGTTATCCATCTCTGTGAGACCCTTTCTTAGGATGCTTGTGTCAGTCGGTGAGTCGATTATGGCACCTAGTTTGCAGTCATCTGTGAACTTGGTTAGCCATAGTCCTCCCATGTTAGCCTGTACCTCAGAGAAATATATACCGAATAAGAGAGGTCCCAGGACTGAACCTTGTGGGATGCTACTTGTAACTGGTTTATAGTTTGACATGGCACCTGCAATTCTGACCATGTGGGTTCTATCCCTGAGCCAGTTTGCAACCCATCTTGTGACATAGGGGCTGATATTTAAGCTGGTGAGCTTATTTATGATGCCCGAGTGGGGTATTGTGTCAAAGGCTTTTGCGAGGTCCAGGTAGGCTGTGTGGACTACCTTCCCTTCATCTATGGCCTTGGTGACTGTTTCAAAGAAGTCAACCAGGTTCAAGAGGCAATATCTGCCCTTAACAAAGCCGAATTGGGTAGGATCCAGTGTTTGGGGGTTCCCAATGTCTTTGTTTATGCGTTCCATGATGATACGCTCCATAGCTTTGCAGACCAGGCTAGTCAGGCTTATAGAGCGATAGTTTCCAGGGTCCATTTTGGCACCACCTTTATAGAGTGGGACCACTGTTGCTGTACGCCATTCCTTGGGTACATATCCTGTAGTAAGGCTGAGATTGAACAGTGACTTTATGTGAGGGTTCATTTCTTCTTGGAGCTCGTGTAAGACGCACCCCATTAATGCTGTGTTTTTTGCTTTGGAGAGGGCAGCTCTCACCTGTGCATCTGTGATGTCAGGGAGGCTACACTCTGTTGGGATAGACATTTGCTCTTTTGAGGGGGAAGGGGGGAGAAGTTTGCACTGAACCCGTCTGCCAGGATGTTGGCAATGTCTGTGGGTTCAGTGTATTTTTTGTCATTTTGCACTAACTCAGAGCATATCTGGGAGTTGCCACCCAGGCTCCTGACATAACTAAAGAAGGCCTTGTGATTATCTTTAGCATCTTGTGCAGTTTTTCTTTCGACGCTGGCCTTAGATGATTTTATGAGGGATCGTAGTTTCTTGCTAGTACTGATCAGAGATGCCTTCCCTTTTTGGGATATTGCTCTATCATGTAGTAGCTTCCTCCTTCTGTTGTATAGCTTATTTATGGCTGGGATCCACCAGACAGGTCTCCTGCCTTTGGAGGAGTGAGTCTTGGTTTTATTTGGGATAGCACAATCCATGCATTCCTGTAGGTGTCCATAGAATGCATTTATAAAGGATTCTGTGGTTTGGGCTGTATTTTCCACTGGCCCAGGGGCTTTGAAGGATTCCACCTCGGTTTTGAGAAGTGTGAAGTTTGCTTTTGAGAAGTTCTTCACCGTGGTTTCTTTGGCTGTGGGTGGGGATGGAATATGGATGTCCAGTGAGATTAATTTATGGTCAGATCTTACCAATGAGGGGTATACCTCTGGTATGTAACATAGAATCCCCATGTTGGTGATGATCAGGTCCAATATGTTTTCCCCTCTTGTGGGAGTGGTGACCAGTTGTACCATAGCATTTAAGTTTATAAATTCTAGGAATCGTTGGGTGAGGGTGTTGGGGCTTGAGTAGTGCTTCCAGTCTATGTTTGGGTAGTTGAAGTCACCCAATATAATGGTGTTTGGAGAGAGCTTCATATTCTCCAGTGTTTTCAGGAAAGCCGAGTGGGGTTCTTGAGTTTGGGAGGGTGGTCTGTAGCAGGCTACAAACTGAAAGGCAGTTTTACCCACTGTTAGTTGCACATGGATGGTCTCCGATGCTTCGTGCAGTGCCACTAACCTGGAGGTGTGGGTATCTTTGATGAATATGGATACTCCCCCTCCTTTTGTGGTTTGGTCCGAGTTTTGGGGCCGAAAAGCATGGTATGAGGTGTAAACTGGTAGTGCTGGGGTGCTCTTGGGAGCCTTGAACCAGGTTTCTGTTACTGCACAGATATTGATATTCTCCATACTGAGGATAGTCTTGAGTGCATGCATCTTGAGGTTTAGACTTCTGGCATTGAGCAGCATTACCCTTAGTTTCTTTTTCCTCGGGTTTGTCTTTTGAGCCTTGCCAAAAAAAGGCATTATGGGGGTGGCAAGAGCCTTAGCCAGTATATGAAAGCCTAAGGGTGACAGGTGCAAGCTGTCCCTAGCGAAGCAACGTGGCTTGTCGAGCATGCCATCCCAGGCTGACAGTCACTGGATCCCCTGTGAATGATACCAATACTTTAGCCAATTGTTGAAACTGATCATTTTGTCTTTATACTGTGGCATCATTCTTGGCGAGGGCAAGATGCTACTCAAGGTCAGAGTCATACCAGCCTGGGCTACATGATCAGAGAGCTCCTCTATGTCTCTTTTCATGTAGTCCAGGGAGGTAAGTCTCAGGTCATTCACACCAGCATGGACAATGACGGAGTCATACTTGTACTTGCTTTGGAGTGACTTGAGTGCTTGCGTTATGTGGCGGATCCTGGCACCTGACAGGCAGCTTACAGTGACCTTCTCCTTGTCCAGTCTGGTGAGCGGGACATCAGTGTGCCGGACAATAGAGTCCCTTATAACAAGTGTATTTGGTGTGTTGTTTGGCCTTAAGGGCTGTGACTGTGAGGCACACTGAATTTGTGAGATATGTGATTCGTGGGTATTGTTGAGGGGTGGCTGTTGCTTGGATATCTGCTTAGGAGGTCTTTGCTGTTTAGGCAGATTTTTATTTGGAGCTTCCAAGTATGTTTTTGTGTGTTTATGTGTAGGGTATGCAAATGCAATAGGTTTATGTGAGACTGGATTTGTGGTGCGGATGGTTACCTTTTCCTCCTGACTGACTGTGACAGTCTTGGGTTGAGAGAGCTCTGTCTCCAGTTTGGCTGTGTAACTGCATCTCTCACATGTATTAGAGTTTGTTGGAAGGAGGAGAGGGTTGTCTGTGTACATAAGGCAAATGCAACAAAATTCCCAGATTCACCAGCTGGACTGGAGAGTAACCCTGAAACTGACCCTTGGACATACCAGATTAGTATTGGGAACTGTTTTTTTACTGATCGGATTAGGGAAGGGAACTGATTTTTCACTTGATCAGGAAGGACCAATCATGAGCCTAATACTTATGAGAAGTCAAGGAGGGTGAAGTGCTTTAGTTAGTGTTTCCTTATAAGAACTGAGCAAGTGCAGGGCTTTAGAAAGAGAATAGAGTGATTACTTTGAGAGTTTGAACAGTTCTAAGGGAAAAAGTGAAGAGCAGACTTTGTGGAGCCTGGAATAGTTTAAACCTGTTTAGGCGGTGCTGCCCAACGCTGCTCAGTGCGCAAAACCACGCAAAAAGAGAGTAGTAGGGTTTTAAGAGAGAGAGATCAAGGAGTTTAGAAGTGACCCAAAATGGCCAATAAAACTATAAAAGTACAGCTTCTAGGCAGTAACCACTCCTACAGAGACAGGCAGGCTGTTCAGTGTTAACCACTCCCACTGGTGAACACAGAGACTTCACTTTAGCCCAAGCAAGCACTGGCCTTCTAGAAACTTCCAAACAGTTCAGAACAGCAAATCTGTAACTGAACTTTCTTAACTTTTAGAAAGTGGAAAAAAAGCAAGATTTTTTTTTCTTTTTTGTTGTAGTTTAAAGGTAGCAGAGATACAGAAGCAGTAAAATATTCACAGCAGTGCAATAAATGACCCCACACTTGAGTGCTAGGCCAAAATCAGATAAAATGCAGTTTTTAGAGAAAAAAAAAACTATTTTAAATTAAGTGCAACACAGGCATTGCAGTAAACATTGTTGGCACTACTTTCTTTCACCCTTTTTCCTACCTGCTCCTAGGTATTTCTGACTTACCACTGTGGATTCCCTTCAGAAGCTCGAAGTTTCAAAATGTCTAACTTCAAAAGGCCGAGACCAGAAGACTGAATTTTGAAACTTCAAACGTTATGAATGGCGATCGCTGTACACAGTAGAATGGTATATTTACCATTTTCCTCACTGTAGTGCGATTTGGGAGTTGGTATATTTATTTAGCATATAAAATAAAATAAATAAATAAATAAATAAATAAATATGTAAAAAAATGTATTTATTTTTTATTTTATTTAGTTTTCGAAGTTTCAGAACTTCGATCTTCTGCTCTCTGCCTTTTGAAGTTTGAAGTTTTGAAACTTCAAGCTTTAGAAGAAGAGCCACCATTGCTGGTATTTTTCCACTCTGTAATTTTCTCTAAAAAAACCCATTTTTGTCTTCCTGTTTTTATATGGCTGAAAAACTTACAGGTTTTGTAAAGTGCACTTACTCTGGGTATAAGATACCCAATTATGCCCACAGGGAGTGTGTGTACTGTTAGTGAGTGGCCCACCTTGAAACTCCATGCTCCATTTGTGCTGGGTTTAACTCTGTGGCTTTGAGTGAACATTGCAATAAGCTGGTCTTAAAAGGGTTGTTTCCACCTTCAGTGCTTCAGCTATAGTGAGTGCAGAGCTCTGTGCACTCCCTCAATGAAAAATACTATGTGGATGTTTTAGGGCCGCTGGTATATTCTCTTCTAAATAGCCTCTAGGATTTTTTCCCTTCCATTCCCTCTGGAAAACCTACTAATCAGACCTTGATCCTTTGATATTGGTTATCCACTTAATCCAGTTTTATCTTGAGTGGATTAATAGCAGTAGTTTGCTGCTTGATCATTAGTTCTAATTCTTATAAGATTGCTAGTGCTCTAAAAGATACAGATTGCAGAAATTTCTCCCTAGCCATTGCATTCTGGATGTCCTCTTCCTTCTTAACAGCAATAGACTTGAATCTAGCCTTTCTTTCAGGTTCTTCAAACAGCCATAACGTTTGCCTGTGTCTCTTCTGTACTGCTGGATACACTCAGATATTAGACAAATTCTGATACCAATCTTAGAGAACAGGATCACAAAGTAGTTTCATCACTTCTTTAATGGGGGGGGGTTGCTAGAGAGGGGATTGGAACAGCATCCCAGGGTCAAGACTTACTCAAGGTGTGGTCCCCACTAAAAGAATACAGGGTGTAAGTAAAATGTCCTATCCAGACTGTCTCAAGGCCATATCCTTGTATTCTGTCTCTTACAGGCCTTTGAGGGGAGATCTATGCCTGGCATACAGGGCATTGTCAGACCCCACTCTGATCAGAGCTTGCCAGAGATTTGGAATGCATGGCTAGGCTTAAAAATTCCCTTGTGGTCATTAGCCTAGTAAACACCAGTGACCCTATGAACCTATGAGGGCATTGCTGCCGTGAAGCTCTCTGAACCCCTTGCTTTCTTGAAGAAGTTTACTGAGTTATGTAAGCATGATGTCCCCTTGACAAAGCCAGACTGGCATGGGTATATGGCCTAATAAGATTCTCCATATCTTTCTCAGTCAGGACAGTTATGAAGCATTTCATGCCTTTGCAAATCAGACAAGTTTGGTTAATAGTCTACAGTCTCTGGTATCCTTAGTGGGCAGCCCTTGAGTTCAGCACCCTGATGGGTGTTGTCTCTTAGTTTAGTATTAAAGAGGAACTTATGATTACCCTTTGCTTCAGGGGAGATGCTAAATCTATGCTTTTCCACTACTAGCCCAGCCTTTGAGTAGACTTTATCTTATTTCTGATGTCATTTTTAAAGTGGCTAACGTATAATTTAAGAGGGTGTATTTCTTCCATTTGTTATACACTTGGTATATGCTAATGTGCCGCCAAGGTGGTTTATTCTTAACTTCCCATTATATCTGTTTCGATTAAGAGCAGTCAGGTACATTCCCTTATCCAGGTGGGAACAGAACACAGTGGTATAGGTGACACTCATCTGGGACTAGTGCTGCTGCTGCGAGTGAAATTTGATCATTTGTCATAACGTTTAATAAGATGTTTTTGGTTTTTAAGTCCTTTGCTGGCTGCAGAAGTTTTTATTGAGTTTGATGGAAAAGTTTACGGACGGTGCAATGTTTACGTTGCTGCCTCACCGCAAGAATTTTTCCAGTTCGAGCCTCAGCTGGGATGCCTTCTGTGGGGCGTCTGTATGTCATCCCTATGTTCGTGTGGGTTTTCTCTGGGTGCTCTGGCTTCCTCCCACCTTAAAAAGGCATGAGTAGGAGTGTTTCTCCCTGGGCATCTGCTGGAAATTGGATCGTTCCAAGCCGGGCTTTCCCGGTAAAAAGAAGTCAAATAAAATAATTGGGGTTAACTTTTCTAGGGATGGACCAGTTCAAGCGGTACTGCATGCACCTGCAGTGCTAGGTTAATAAGGTCCAGGGCGGCGAGGTTTTGACCTCAGGTTGGCACACTATCTGTTCCAGGGAGTTTTTTGTTTATTAGGTCTAATAATATCTGTACGTAGTTAGTTTTTATGGTATGTGTGTTCCGGTTAATCGAAGCTTAGCTAAGGTGATCGTTGCAATCACTTTTTAAATAACTGGCACTATCTTTGAGTACTTTAGCTGTATGCCCTGGTAATGTGAGTGTTCACACTTACAGATATTTACTGACGTGCTGTAAGTTCCTTTTTTTCTGACAAATCAGCACTACAAGTCTGAGATATATTTTTCTTTAGTTTTATCTAACTTTGATGTTGTTTCCACTGATATGGATTATTTAGTTACTATAGTTGATGCATTCAAAGGTGTTCATTATAGTATTATTATAGCTTTTGTAGCAATTCGTATAGTATTGCAGAACTTCATGCAAGGATGTTGATTGTTTCCCGAAATCTGCAGGGCTGTTGAACTTTTTATATGACATTAAATGTAAATTGCTTTATCGAGCACATTTTTGCACAGATACCCAGCCCATTCCATGTATTTTCCACATGGCGTTGCCAAGTATAATATGGTGCTTCAGTTTTGGTATGAACCAGCCCTGCATGTGTAAATGTTGTAGCATATGCTTGTATCTGTAAATATGTATATGTTTTAGCATATTCGTGTAGGTGTAAATATGTTCTGCTCATTCCTTATGTGATCCTGATCACCCCAGCTGTGCCGGCAAATGGTCCATTGAGATCAGCGCAATACCCCACTTCTTCTTTCAGCATATCCCGGTTAGGGGTCGCCACAGCGGATCATCTGTCCACTCATGATTGGCATTGGAGTTTTACGGTGCCGAGTTGCCAGCCTGGCATTCAACCATCCACAGAAGGCACACACACATGCACACACTCACACCTGCAGACAATTTAGAGTGTCCAATCGACTTACAGCATGTCTTTGGAATGTGGGAGGAAACCAGAGCACCCGGAGGAAACCCACGCGACCACAGGGAGGACATGCAGACTCCGCACAGAAGGAACAATAATAAATAAATAAAAGTGAAGTTTTTGGTGAAGGAGAAGAAATGTTTATTTATAGATCACATAATTACATTATTAATGCATGTAGGACCACATCTGGGTCAGGAGAATTAATACTGACTACTTGATGACAGTGACCAGCTCCATATAAAGTTACATTCTGTTTTTGGGCTGTCAGATTTGTAGGGGATCATTGAGTGATGTAATTTCATTCAAGTGAATGATACAAATGAGAGCTAATATTTTCCTTTCACTTTTATGATTCTAGTGCATAGAGATTTCTCTGTGCTGGTGTATTTCTTCAACATCATCTTCATCACCATGATGTAAGTTTCCTAGCTGAAAGGGAAAAATAGTAAAATGTCTTTCTTCTTGTATGCTGGCAACAGAATGCTTAGTTGCCAGTCATATGGGATGTATCCTTTCCTCTTCATTGTGCTGTGACTATATTCTGGGGCTCTGTCAACCCTAAATCACCCACCATCTTGATCATATCACGCGTAACCTTATCCGATCCTACTGCTTTCCCAAACTTCATTTCCTGTAGTGTTGCTCTTACGTTTGTAGGGTGGGCTCCTCCTCTTCTCTCATTGTAGGCTGTATCTGGGCTACTACAGCTTTTATCAGGTTTTCTTCATTCAGAACCTGCTGGAAATCCACTTCCATTTGCCTTTGATGTCCTGTGGACTATGGAGTAGGTTGCTGCTGGCATCCCTTCTGAAGGATGTCTTATTGACTCCCCTCCTTGTCTTTCTGTCTTTACTCTGCAACCTGATATAGCTTCCTTGTGCTACCTGCTGAGTTACATTCCAGAAGCTTCTATTTTTCTTCTGATTATAGCTATGTATGTGTTTGCACCTCTATTTTCAAATGATAGATATTTCTGGTGTTTTTAATTTAATTTTCCCTGCTCGTTTTGACTGCCATAGGTGTTTGTGTTATATACAAATGAGTTATGCATTCATTAATCATTTTCCGGTCGCATCATCTGCCCACTGTTCAACTGCAGTCCATGTATTTTATTTTCCTTCAGGTCACATTACCTACAACTATTTATTAGCAATTGTAATGTGACTCTGTGTTTATCAATATAAAATTGCTATTGAAATGCATGGGGTCTTCCATTTAACATGTTTTATTTTCCTTGGATGCTTTTCAGAGGTTTTCCTCTCAGGTCTCTTATTAAATCAATCACTGCTCAAAGGGGATTAACCCAGTTAACAAAGCAAACAGATGGATAGCTAGCTGGATGATTATCTATCTATCCATCAATCTATCTATTTATCACCTATCTATCTTGCTATCTTTCTAGCTGTATACTTGCCATATTTTGTTTGGGCGGTATGGATAAAATGGTCTGAAAAATCAACTTACCAACCTGACTGAAAGATAAATAAATGAAAGTAAATTGAGATAAATAATAATCAAATCTAGAAATTAGGCTGTGGTTCAAAACAAGTTTATATCCCTAATGCTCTTTATTATATATACATCCTGTAGCTACAGGTGGCATAAGAGGAACAGAAAACTTAACTGTACAAACCCAGGAAGGATAATAGATATACAGTGGAAAAACCTTCTTACTGGAAAACATGACTGACATCACTCTGTTTTAAATAACAGTATTAAAACTGCGCAACCTAGGGCATCATATTATTTCCTTGTATGCTAACAAATACTCCATAATATAGATAATTTGTGCCAAAAAGTTAAGGTGGAGCCTGGTTATACCACGAATGGTAGACTTTGAACTTTAATACCAGAATGTGAAACTGAAGTCTCAAGGAAAGTTTGCAAGGATGGTAACCAATGGCATTGTGAATAGAAAAGAAGGGCAAAGCCAACAAAAAAAGCTTCCGGGTTCTAAAGGAACACACAGATCAAACGGATAACTGAAAGGCCTTCATCCTGAAGTTCCATGAACAGCTTTCAACCACACAGAAGGTGCTGCTGGGCATTTTCTGCTTCCCTTTGCTACCGGTCTACCTCTGCATTGTCTGTAAGTATTTTATAAAAATTCTGAATTGGATGTGACAGTAAACTGAGTTAACTGTACCATGTTAGTATTTCACAGCTACATTACAGCACAGCATAGCACATCAAAGCATACAAGAATATAAAGACGTCACCTACTCAGTCACCTTCTTACCATCTCTATTCCTGCCAGTGAAGGTACCGGAGCAAAATTGTTGTAACTTGAAATCCTCTTTCTCACTTGTCAAAAAAGAGACGTCCAAATGTGTCAGGACATACCTTTATGGCAGCTTTCAAATGAAGTATGAAACATTTATTCAGAGCCTCCTTGTGCCTGTCTTGGACACCTGTGATTACAAGATTTGGACTGCTTCTAAAATCATCTGGCATACAAAACTGATATAAGTATATTTTTTGCACTTGTTCTAACTGTTTCAGTGATATTTAACATGTCTGTGCTGCATTTATTTATTTTGTTGAACTTATCATGTTTTTCATTCTGCACTTGTTAAGGAAACTCTATTTGTTTCTTACTGTACTCCTTTCAACAAAATGCTGATATTTCCTAACCTCCTCTGTTACCGCAAAATCTGTTCTGAGTGAGTCTGCCAAAATATTTAAAAGTTTTGCAAAGCTTTTGTGTGTTGTGAACATTTGTCAGGGTTAGTGAACTTATTTCCAAGGATTCCTGATATTGCAAAAATTTTTACTTCCGTTGTAAAACGTGTTACTGCACTTGATCTCAAAATCAGTTTGTTCTACACTGGAAGGGTTCTTTTGTACTCTTGTGGGAGCAGAGAGCTAAAGTCAACCTATTCAAGGTGGGAACTACTGGTTGATAGCTTTTTGTGTTTTTATCTTATTGGCCTGAGCATTTAACTTTATTAAAGTCTTTCATCCTACCCCTATAAAAGCCTTGTGTGTAAGCAAATCTTTCCAGTTTAAAATCCTCTATAGGAAATGTCGGATTTATTCATGACATCCAGCCAGTGTCTATGTGCAGTTTGTGTGTTCTTCCTACCCATATCTCCTAATTTTCTTGATACTTTCCAAAATTGTACTGGTTGACTTGTATATGTGTTTGTTGTTTTATTCCTGAAATTTGTGGATGGAGTTATGGTTGACAAGGGTTCTCACTGTCTCTATTAGTCTGCTTGATTTCAGATACATTGTTTAAAAAGAGTTCAAGCTTGTCTGTATGCAAGATGATTTAGGCACCTAGAAGTGACAAATTAATTTGCTGTACTTCACTTCAAATCTGATCTTTTTGTTGCTTCGACACATCCGAGACTGCTATTTTATCTTTTCTGAAAACAAGTCACGGTAGTAGAGCTACCACAGTGAACTAGATTTTGTTGCTGTCAGTGTTTTTCTTTCTGTTAATAAAATCTAAAAATCTTTTAAAAAGAGGAGGGCATATAACTATTAGGAAGGCCTTACTGAGGAATCAGAACCAGGTGTTACAAAGCAAAATGCTGAGTAATAATGTTTGTTTGCAATGTGTTAGTCTGGTGGGTGAATATTCAACCATATTCAGTTATAACCTGAAATCAAAAGACATAAAACGATTCAACGTGCATTTTATGTAGCATTTATGATGTACCTACGCATTAATGTCAACACTCAAACTATTTCTTAAATGCAGTTATATGTTAAGAACGCTAACCGATTTCCTTTTATTGTTGTTGGCCTTGCATAAAGAGACATAATTTCCCTGCATATGTTCTACATATCATGGATGTGCTTTGCCAACTGCTTTACACTAAAAAAGTAATCCCTTCATATACACTTCTGCAGGTAAATAGAATAAAACAACATGTTTTTGTTCTATAAAATTGAAGAAAACTGCATTCAACTGGAAGCCTTCTGAGAATATCAGTATGCGGAAGTTCTGCATTTTATTGCCAGAACATAATAAATATGCCAATAAAAAAGCTCAGAAATGTTATACTTTCCTGCTAATTTATTAAATTCTAGTACTTCTGTTAAAAATAACTTCTAGGGATTACAAAATGATGCAAAGAAGTTGAAATAGTATTTTAAATGTAATAATTCTGCAATAAAATACATTAAGAATACATATTTTGCACATTTAAAGATACATTTTTTATAAAATATACATTCCTTAAATTACCTGGGTATGACTTTACCTGGAAATGTTGACTTGTGTTAGTAAAGAAAATCTCTTGCCGCTTCATTTTATTTGGTATAAATGACCATATTTCTGCTTTGTTTTATGGTCAGTTACTTAGAGGCAGTTGGGTATTTAGTTCTTTGGATTTTCATATGTAGGCAAATAATACAATGGTAATGTTTGCCACTCAAGGTTATCACAAAGAAGATATGCTAAATGTATTTTGAAAGTCTGTCTGTCTGTTGGATAGAAATATTGCTTCTATTTAAACTTGTAGTAATTTTTATTAATCTGTTTAAGTATTATTGTTGGCCATGACTAGAAAAAAAAAGTTATGATGGTCATTGTTGCAGTCTGACACATTCTCTTAGTGAGACTTTAGAATTGTTAAACACATTATGGAACAAGTTAGAAGGTGATAGTTTAACTGGCATTCAAGTTTCCTTACAAAAAAGGAAAATATCTTGTTTCTAAAAAGGACTGTTAATGGCATAATCTCTACTTAATATATCCCATATGTCTCTATTCCAAGTAGTACTATAACTTCTGGGCAGAGCCACATTGTTTTTAAAGAGAAACTATATATAAATGCCCAAATAGTTAATGGCAAATATAAATGCCGAAATAGTTAATGGCAAATGTGTAAATACATTTAATGAGGTTACTTCTTCAGCACCCAGAGGTCTTAATTTAGACATTAATTGGAGGTTGCCTTTATAGTAATGTCTGCTTATATTGTGCTTTGTCCATCCAAATGTCATTCTCACCCTGAATTTTGTTATTGAATCATTGATAACAATACTATTTAAACTGGATATTTCATTCTGTACTCTCCTGAATGTCTTTTGTGACTGCAGTACCAAGATGTAACATTTCAGAGTTTTTATTGTCATATATTACTCTGTTTCTCTTGAAAAAATGGCATTTTATTTTAAAGCGAAGGTGAATCTACTCCCTGAAATAGTGAGTAAGGAAACATATGCTTTGATTTCCAGTTTCTCTTTTGGGTAGTGGTTGTTTCCAAAATAAAAGTTTTTCAGATCGAAAAGTATTCCATTCATATTGATGGAAGCTTGGTGCATACCTGTTGGAATTGAAGATTTTGTTAATAAACGGGTGTGAAATCATCTGCAAACATGCAGGTGATATAGTTGCTTACATCAAGTGCTATAGACTGTTATGCTAATAAGTAACTAAATATAGTTTATGAGCTGAAAAGGAACTATAAATTAATTGAATGACCTCATAACTGAAAATATAGTTTATAATTATACATTTACCCCAGGACTGCCCTCTATACTACTAATGGACAGAGGCAGTTCCTAAATGCTTTATCCCATGCATGAGTTCCTTGAAATTATGAATGGTATGATTCCAGTTATTCTCATTAGGGGTAATATATAATTTCTGACCATGGGCGGGGTAAGGCCAATCTACAACCAAATGGGAAAGATTATTCTGAACACAAAACAGGGAAACTAGCTTGACTTAAAATGGTCTGCAAGGGCAGCTAGCCTAGTACTTGTCTATGAACCTATAAAGAGGGCGGGCGATGGTGTTCCTTTAGGCCTTTGTGTCACTGAGCTTTGTTGCTGCATCAGAGAACACTGGGATTATTTGACTATATTGCTGCATTTTCACATGGCAGGACTGTAAAAAAGCAAGCCTAAACATAGGCTATGGTGAAGAGAGTAACCAGGTAAACGTTTCTTATTCTTCTGTTCAAAATGAAAGCCAGAAAATGTTGTTAAGACGAGTTATATAGCAAAAGTGATGGGAAAGAGATGAAAGTGTTTATCTCAATTTATATTTTTTTACCACAAGAAGTATTGGTGTAAGAAACAAAATCCGTGTAAGGAATATGGGGAATACTGTTGCAGTAGCATCTGTTCTCCTGCTATCTATTGTTTCTCTCCTGTGCTCTCCACTCTGTCCTCTGACCTGTATCTTTTAACACCCTCCTATCTCCTCACTACTTCCTTTAACCTTTCTTTGTCTCATTCTACTAGCTTCACCCTCTCTTTTTCTCTCTCTTCACAGCACACTCAGGCAAATCTGCAGTCCATGGTTACCACCCCACCCATGCAATCTAGGAAGGAATTAGTACTGCAAAACTAAACCAAGGATATACCTTTGAGCCTGAAGAGCAGGGTCAGTCCATCCAGGCATTCTACATGTATGTGTTATGATAGTGAAGCTTTAACATTAGCTGTGTTACTTCTCAGCATGTTAATAACACTGAATGTTTGAGCCTTGTGCCCCCCCCCTCCATCTTGTGTAGTAATCCTAACTGTCCACTAGACAGTATACACTTAATTCAGGTCCTTCCTATTCTCTGTGATTAAAAATTAACCCTCAAGTAGCTTTTTCAGTGCTTTTTGCGTTACTTTTGTGTCACTTGAGCCCCACCTGTTTATTTGCATCTCTATACATTCCCTTCATTGCTAATGTATCTCCCTACTCTAATCTGTGCACAAACTGGCTACTAATAAGCAAGTCAATGTGAAGACACACTCCCAACCTTAATAAATGTTGCTGTCTCTTCTCTCCTTCACTTTACAGGTAGAGTTTGAATTATTACTCAACCCCGAGTCCTTCACTCGTTTTCCACTACTTGCCCCTCTGGTTTGGCTGGATTCTTTGCACTGCACCTGGTTCACACCCTTTTTGCTACCTCCCACCTTCAATACTGTCTGTATTAGATTCCAGCTATTGCCATCTTTAAATAACTAGTCTCCCATCACGACAGAAGTGCTCATCCACAGTTGAATTCTGCTCACAGGTAAGCCATTAGACCTCAGTAATTTCTTAGTGTTGTTTTTAGCTAATTATTTGCATCTATATAACTGATATTCACTTTGATTCTTGACTACTGCTTTGCTTATTTTTATTTATTTAATTTATTTTACATTTGTTGACCGTGAAAATCCGGCAGGATGCATGTCCATTTTCAGGGGAGCCTTGGGGAGTAAAGCTCCAAAGTAAAATTCATACAATTATTACAAGGAATACAGAGGTGGTAAAATGCATAGAAAATAAACTTAACACAGACAAGTAATTTAATATTGACTCATAACATATTATTCATGCTTTGTAATATATTATTCATGATTATTTCTTTATTTCACTGGTTTGATTCTGCCATTCACCAACTGTGTTTTACTAACATTTTCTTGGGTATTTTTGTTTTTCTTTTTTGCCAAAACCCGTTCTTTTAAAACCCCCCTAAAATTTTTTAAATTATTTAATTCTTTGTCTATTCAAGTACAATTCTTTTTTTTTTCCCCTTTTAGGGCCCGGTTTAAACCCCCCCGTTGGAAGGAAATTAAGTTTTCCAAACCAAATATCCTTTGAGTGGAAAACGGGGGTTTGTACCCCAAACTGTTGGTTTTGATTGGTTTCCTTGCTTTTATTGTTTCTCCCGTGCTTCCCCTTGTTTGACCTTTTATCTTTAAACCCCCCTAACTCCTTAATTCATTTTTTTCCCATTTTTTGTTTTAAAAATTCCCCCAAAACTTTTGGGGAATCCTTTTTCTGTCCCCTTTTTTCCCCTTGGCAAAAATTTTTCCCCGGCCAGGTTTTTCCAACCCCACCCAAAAACAAAAACCTAGAAGGAAAGACTCAAAACCCAAACCAAGGAAACCTTTGGCCGAAGGGGCCCCGGGTTGTCCACCCAGGAATCTACTGTAAAGGGTTAAAGGAAATGAAGTTTAAAAAATTAGGGTTGGTGAAATTAGAATTTTATTAAAAAATGAATTTTTGGAAAAATTTTTCCCCCCATCGAGTAGTTAAACCACTGGGCAGTCAATTTAATTTCAGGAAAATTTTACCCCTCTTTTTATTAAAAAATTTAACCCCTGGAAAAAGTTTTCATTTTTCTTACATTGGTCCCCGTTTTTTAAAATTCCCTTTTTATTTTCCCCGGGTTTTTAAAATTTTAAACATTTTTCCCATTTTTTTAAATTTTTGACTTTAGAAAAATTTAAATTTATGCAAGGGGGTTTTAAAACCAGAGTCAAAGATAATTTTTCCAGGAAACAGGCTTATTTAAAAGGGAAAATTATTTTAATTTTTCACCAGAGAAAAGATTTTTAAAATTCCCAATGGTATGTCAAAACCACTTCCCTTTTCCCAATAGAATTTTTATTAAAAAATTTATTACTTATCCCGATAAAATACCAAAATCATTTTGGCAAGAGAAACAAAACTGAGGTTTTTTAAAAGGTTTTTCCCCCGGCATTTCCCAAAGGATTTTGCCCCCAAATTTTTGGGTTCCCCCCAAAGAAAAATCTGTTCCCAAGTTTTTTTGTCTGAACAGGCAAAAGATATTCTGGGTAAATAGAAAAGGGTTGATTTTTTTAACAATCAGGGGGGGGCCCCTCAAAATTAAAATTTTAAAATTACACCTGGCTTGGTTTTTAAAAACAAATTGCAGTCCCTTTTTATTTTTAATTTTAATGTTGCCATGGGTTTTGGTAAAAAGGGTTTTTTATGGGGGTTCCAAAATTGGGTTTAAATGGCCCTTGGGGATTAAAAAACAAATTTTCCCTTTTCATTGGATTTTTAAAAAGCTATTTTTAATCGGAACATTTTTTCAATTTTTCCCACCTTTTTAAAATTTTTCTTTTGCAAATTTTAAAAACATCCCAATGGGGCATTTTTTTTCTCTTTCTATAATAAATAAAAAATATATAATTATTAATTTATATATCAATTTTAAATCCTTTTTTAACCCCTTTAGGAAAGTGGAGTTTTTCAAAAGAAAAACCCCTTTAAAACCCGGGCCCCGGTTTGAAATTTTTGGTTTTTTTGGATTGCCCCTAAGGGCATTTTTTAAGGGTAGCCCAAATTTTTGGCTTTTAACCCCTTTAAAGGTCTGGCCCATTTTTTGTTTCCTTGGGCCCCTTTTAAAGGATATTCCCGGGGCCAGATTTCCCATCCCCAGGTTTTAAAATTTTTCTTTAAAAAAGGCCCCAAAAACCTCCCAATTTTGGCCGGGGGTTTTAAACCAAACAAAAGGGAAGGCCAGTGTAAAAACCCTTTGGACCCCCTTTATTCCCTAAAGGAAACCTTCCCTGTGGGGTTTTGGGGGTTTTGGATTTTTTAACCCATTTTTTTTTTTTTTTTTTGTTCTTCTTTTTTTTTTTTTTTTTTTGTGAATTTTTTTTTTTTTTTTTTTTTTTTTTTTTTTTTTTTTTTTTTTTTTTTTTTTTTTTTGTGGACTAATTAATTTGGGTTTTTAACCCTTTAAAGGCTTGGGTTTTTTTAAATTTTTTTACAATACCCGAGTGGGGTATTTTGGTTTGGGGGGGCCTTTTGCCCCCAAGGGGGTTTTAAAAGGGTTAAAAAAGGCCCTTGGGGAATTTTGGAACTTTT